>NW_026126397.1:0-83634 GCF_943737965.1 Phodopus roborovskii | reverse complement strand
AAAGAAATGGCATACCACTATTAATGGGAGCCCTTCCTCCATTGTCACCCTCTGTGCCCCGAGAGCTGACCTGGCTGATGCCTGCTTACTCCCTCTGCCTCCTTTTGTTCGAGGCAACTGTGGAGTTCCAACACTGCCCCCTCTGAACAGCACTCTGTTGCCTAGCAAGCATATCCTGTACCCAAGGATCACTGGTTGGTGATTGAGGGAGAGCGGAAAGACAGAGAGGAGAGGAAGGAAGAGGGAGACACACAGGACAATATAAAAGAGTGCAGTGTGCTGTGACATGGGAAGTAGAGGGGTGGGGCATCCTGGGGAGAGGTCAGATGCTCAGTTACTGGTGATGAGTCCTTCTTTTAAAGATATAATTTCTTATTTAAAAAAAATAAGTGTTTATACATGAAATGCTAGAATTTAGCTAAAGGTACACAGTGGCGAGTCTGTGGGGAGCTACAAGGTGTGATTGGGAACTTCCCTGGGCAGTGGCTATGGGTGCTTTCAAGCCCATATACTTTTTGGTACATTTGTGTTTGGTAGACCATGTGCACTGTAACTGATTTCGTGTGAAGTTCTGATGTCTGAGATGGGAGCAGCCAGGAAGTGATCCCTTGGGGGTTGGAGGCTCAGGGATAGGTGAGAGGCAAATGGTAGGGCACCTACTAGGTTGCTGAACGTGGTGAGTGAGAAAGTGTGGGCTCTTGGAAGAAGTTAAGGTGGTAATTATAGTGCAAGTGGATGTGTCAGGGCGCCATGGAGGCTGCAGATAAAGGCAGCATGAGCGCTGGTGGCCTGGGTACAGGGGATAAGGAGAAGAGGAGCAAGAATGGCAGCCAGGTTTAGACCAAGGAAGTGTGTGGGCAGGTTGTGATGTTTGCTGAGCTGGAGAATGCTCAAAAGGGAATAAACATTTTTTTTTTTTCTCCTTTGGAGTTTGAGGAATTCAAGAAACTGTGGCTGACTTCGCTAATCCTCAACACATTCCTATTCCCAGTCCCTGAGCAGGGGCAAAAAGCCAAGAACTGAGCTGTATCCCCACTGGCTAGGCTTCCAGTTTCCCAGTCCTTCGTTTCCCCTGTGTGCTGTATTGAATGACTTTCCAGAAAGACCTGCTGGACATCTTTCCTGCTCAGTTAGGAGGCTCTGCCTGTCGCATCTGTGGGAGGCCATCTGTGGGATTAGAACCTCAAGAAGGGGAACAACAAAAGGCTAAATGGATGCTGTAGTGAGGACAGGCCAGTGTCATGCCAGGCTCCAGATGCCTTTGGGAGCACATTCTTCCACTGTTTAACGTGAAGACAGATTAGGATGAGCCTATAGGTTGGCCCCATTGTGCGTGGTCTGCAAAGCAGAAGGCATGGCAGACTTTGAGAAATGATTCTGAATGGTAATGTGTACCTCATGGGTACTGGGATACCAATGCATTACTTACGGGCAACCACAAGAGTCAGTGAACGTGAACCTGCAAATAACTTGGCTCAGGTCATTTGTATTTTTAAATCCTCATCCCTTGAAATTCACTTGATAAGGGATCTGCATGGCGAACATTAAAGTGTTGGAGCAGGGAGACTTAGGTGCCATGTTCTCTCTGCTCTCACCATTTCATGAGGGCTACCAGGAAGATGGAATTCTCAGGCCCTTATCCTACCCAGAGACATTGTGTGGACCATCATCTATGGTCACTGAGTATCCATGCTAATGTAGCTAGGAAGGATCACTGAGAAGTTAGGAGTCCTACTGCAATCAGTGATGCAACAAGTCCAAAGTCATGAGAGTCCATCCCTGTTCTGAGCTATGCCAACAGAGCTGAAACCTTCCTGCTTGGAGATCTCACACCTCCTGAATCCAATGGGCATGTAGCAGGGGAGGGGTATTGCAAGGTTAGGGATAGCATCCACCGTGTTGACTGTGATACTGAGCATAAAGTCTATCCATTCTTTCTGTGTTTCTCTGGTGTGCTAATAAAAACCCCAAGACCAAGGACATAAGGGATAGGTCTGGTCCCTTGAACCACCCAAGAAAATACCTAAGGGATTTGGCTCCTTAGACACCGGTCAAGTCCCTGATGCACTGAGTCCCTCACAGGAGATGCCCTGTCTCAGACACAGTTCTAGTACCTGACCCACTAAAAGGAGTTCTTCACAGGAGGTGACCCCCATAGATATAGGTCTGGAGTCAATGCAGCTTACTTCATCCTCATTCACTTGCCCATCGCACTGGGGTTTAGCAGGGTCTTTCAAACCCTGCGAAGCACCTCCCTGACACTGACACAAATGAAAAGGACAGAGTAGTAGGATGGTGGGTGGGTGAGACCAGGGCAGGATTCTACCTTTTCCTCATTTCTGCATAGCTGCCTGGGGCTGAGAGCAGCTCTATGCTCACTTCTGTGTTATCCTGACAACTCAGCGTAGTAGAACAGGACCCCTCATTTACAAGGATCTTCACAGATACCATAGCACACCTGTTGGCTCAGTGCTACCTCAAGAAAACAGCTAAATCTAATTCATTTTGGTGCTGGCACCTACCTTAGGTTTTCCTGAAAGGGACAACTGTTTACCCACGAAGGCCAACATTTTAAAGTCCAGGGACTGAACTATATGCGTGCTTCATAGGGCATGTAAACCCATGTGTCCCTTTAGAAATACTACATACTTAATCACCCATATCGGACATCATGAAAACACACACACACACACACATACACACACACACACACTCATACACACCCCTGTCAAGATTTTTTTTTAGTACAATATATGTACACACAAGTAGACATACTTGTAAAAAGTACAACTTTTCCTCCCACTCCTGGTCTTGTCCCACAACACGCCAGCCCCAGTTAACACATGAGTCTCTCTTGTTAGATACAATTCTATTGGCCCAATACAAATTTCTTATAGGCTAGCTCTGTCTTAAGTATTAACCCATTTCTATGTATTACTATATGGTCTTACCTTGAGAGGAGGGATGGCAGTTCTGTTCTCTGAGGCTCTCCATCTTGACGCTCCTTCCTACTTCCCTCTTTCCTCCTTGTCTCCTAGTCCCATCTACCTAGCTTTCCTATTGGCCAACATGCTTTATTCATTAACTAGTATTAATAAAAACATATACAGAATGACATCTCCCATATCATACTACTTTTCGACCGAAAACAACACACACTTTATTTCACTCTCAGTTATAAACACATTACACAATTAATATACATAATATTCATATGTACTTGATTATATAAATACATGATATAAAACCCATGAATATGTAGTAGACACTACAAGTTACATAAAAGCTCAGACATGTTGTATATATCATAAAAACACATCATGTGGCCCTTACATTGATAATATGCACTTCCACACAATACATCACATCACAGAACACCCTAACATACATAGCACAGTCATTATCACACTTTCTCCTGACACGCCTGTTTTAGCCACTTGCGCCACAGCCTTTGACAATGTTCCAAACATTCAGACTATTTTCCTAGCATCTATTGTCAAGGGCCTAAGAACCACACCGTCAGGGATTAGCTACAAATCACTCCTGATGCCAGTTTTCTGTATTAGTTACTTTTCTGGTTGAGGTTGTGACAAAATGCCCGAAAAATCAACTTAAACAGATTTTAGTTCATAGTAAAAGCGTGCAGTCCTTCATGTAAGGGAAGGATGCATGGGTGGCAGGAACATGAGGCATAGGGTCATATTGCATCCACAATCATAAATGATAGAGTGGAGAATGCCAGATCTCCCTTCCTTTCATCTTGTTATTAATCAGCTTGGGATCTCAGACCTGGATATTGCTGTCTGTATCTAGAGTGGTTTTTCACTTCAGTTTACTCAGTTGAAAAACTCCCTTATGGCCATGGTAATTGGTTTGTCTACTATTCTAGATTCTATGATCAATACTATCACTATATACATTACATGTACCACATACGTCATGCCAGTACCCCACACATAATTGGCATCCCCTATAGCCCTCCCTCAGAAACAGTATCACAACATATACATACTCATGTAAATGTACACACTCTCTTGAGAAACACCATTTGCCCATGTCTGTGACCCCTCAGCTCTTACCTTTTGTACACACTGGAATGCTTCACAGAAAAACCTGAATACAGGACTTGGAAGCAATCTGAGAAGGGAGATGGAAATGGAAATGGAAAAGGGAGCAGGACAGTAAGCCCCAGAATTCATTCAAGGCCCTCCAGTCTTTCCATCCCTCTTATTTATCAAAGATGTCTTGCAGAACAGTTAACCCTTGTTTTGTTTTAAGAATTTTGATCTGGGCTGTCTACAACTTGGGCCATCTATGGACAGGATGTAACATTGGATGTAACATACTTGGGGCAGGAACTATTGCTCTCAGGCCATAGTGAGCCGGGGTGTCAAGCACTCTCTTGATTTCATTCAAAGCCCAAATGTAGGCAGTTCAAAGCTCTCCTGCCCACTCTACATAGTAAATTATGTTTTGCTTAACCTAGTGAGCTGCCCTTTTACACGCTAATTCTACCCTATAGCACCTTGGGTAGATGAGAATCCCTCTTCTTGGCACTGTAAAAATGCTTCATAGTCTTGCTCTGATAGCTAGCCAGGGGCACTTGGTAGCTTGATCTGACTTTCTTGCCATTTGCCATAGTGATACACACCCCACAGTGGAGAACAGTGGCCCACTAAAACATTATGGAAATGTTGGCCTAAAAGAAAGAAGATACTAAAAAGTAAGTCCATAAATACCAGAGATCAGGTGCTCACACTTGTGGCCTGGGCTCAACAGGGTCTGCTTAAAATGCTAGTTCACATAGCCCAACAGTCATTGCAATTATGACTGATTTGACATGTTCTCTTCAGAGGAAGCAAAAAAAGTGGGTGAGCTTCTTAGGGGACACACTAGGAATGGCTCAGTGAGTGATGCTGCAAATGCAGCGCTGTCCACCTGCAGCAAAGCTTATTGTCCCTCTGTGTTTGGTGTCATAGGGTGTAAGGAAGACGTGTGCACTATATTATACAGAGGTGGTGAGACCATACCATTGAGGCCTGACCATTTATATCCTGGCCGTGGAAAAGTCTAAGTGCAGTCTAGTTACTGAGCTGTAAGCCCAGTCTCTCCCTGGGCTGCTGGAGAAACAGGAGGGACTCCTTGATGATGATGCCTTGTGAGGCATGTGGAATCTGTGTCCAGCCAGCTTCAGGCACAATGTTATGGATATATTACTGGAACAGTAGGCCCACCAAATTAACAAGTGCAATTAATATACAAAAAAAAAAAAAAAAAAAAAAAAAAAACTTTCAGACTTGTAAAACTAGCTTAGTCCAGTATTCCTGCTGAATGCAAGGCTGCACCTGATAAGTAGAACCCAATGATACACTCTCTCAAGATAGATAGACACAGTCCTAGACTTCATGATGCCCACAAGACACCTATATAAGCATATACGTATGTATGAGACCAACAGCAGATGGTCTGCTCTGCATATCCAGGAGAGACCCCACTTTGATGTGCCACGGTGATGGAGAGTATCCCTAGCATCCTGACCCTATGAATCAGAGACTTGTGTTAGTCACTGGACCTGACCTTCACCCTAAGATACTTTGCACAGATGGATAAATCATGAGAAGATAGGCATAAGATTGTAGTTAAGAATTTATAGTATGAGCCTTGTATGATAACCCTCAGCATAATTAAATACACCTTCTCTTATACTAACTACCCCTTGCCTTACCACAGAAATTCAAGTCAGAAAGTCTTAGTGGCCTGACCTAGTTATTCATGGGTCGAGTTGAGCACAGAACATGAAAATAATGGGAGAGAAAGAAGGAAGGAGACCAAGCAATGCTTGTCAAGGTCTAACTTCATCAGGCACAACGAGGGTTTTTCAGGCAAAGCGGGGAGGGGAGTGGGGAGGGGTAGCTGTGCTGACTCTGGGGCTCTGGCAGTTCTCAGTCCATTGTTATCTGCTTATCTCAGTTCCTGAAGTAAACAGACTCCCATTGAGCAGTTTCCTATTTTGCCAAGATAAGGCTCAGCTAGAGCTATGGCATAAACAACTTTGCAGAGGATGTGGCTCAAGGCTGGCTGCAACTCCAGGCCGGCTCCTAACATATCCCCTATTTTTTATTTTTATGGAGGGTCTGTCTTAGGCTACGCGGTGGGCTCCCACAATCGGGACCCTGGGGATGGGCTTGTCACTATGTGACAAATGGGTAGGATTCTGTCTTAGGCTGCATAGGGTGCATCCGCCCTCAGCACTCAAGGACATGGTCAAAAATCGGGCAAGAAACTTGGGCAAGAAGAGTGGGCTCCTGAGAGACGGCCCTATGCTACTCCCGTCATTGAGATACCTACAGCCAAATAGGAGGGCCTGCATCCGATTTGTGGCACGCGACATTCCCGTCATTGACGTCTCCATGTTTGAGAGAACCAGGTCCTCTGTTGTTCGAGTCCTGTGAAATCAAGTCCTTGTCTAGGGGGATCAGAACTGGCATTGTCACCATCCTCAACAGGTTCCTCAGGGGGAGCCCTGTTCCTTTTCCAAAAAGCTGATGGTAGTGTACAGAAATAGGTTTTCAAGCATGGAATCAATTTGAGTTAATTTCTGGAATGCCCAAGGCCCAAAAGTCAGCAGCGGCAATAATCCCACAAATGGTCCCAGGGAAGAAGAGCAGGGTAGAAAGCCAAGGGGAGGTGGAAAGCTTTTTCATTGGGACTCGACCTGTTCTGGCTGTTGTTTACATTCCTCAAGATTTTTCTGCATTCTATCTAAGCTGTCTTCCACTAAATGGGTTGGGTCTTATCAGCATAAAAGCAACATTCCTCTGAGTGCTGCACAAATTCCTCCTTGTTGTAAAACAATAGGTTTAAGCCTTGTCAGTTCTAGGGAAGTGACCCCTGAGAGAGAGAGACAGACAGACAGACAGACACACACCCACACACACACACACACACACAGAGAGAGAGAGAGAGAGAGAGAGAGAGAGAGAGAGAGAGAGAAGGTAATTATGCTTCAAAGGACTCAGGTCCCGTTTTCCTCTGTTCTGAGCATCTCACCAACTGATCTGGCAGCCACTGGGCCTCATCTTCTTCCTGCAAGAAAACGCAAACATCCCCTCTACCCCCTCAACACCCATATTAGGTCTGGGTTGGGCCTTTCCATAGTCTCCTGTATGGATCTTTCCATTTGACTTGAGTAATAGTCTCTTGAGTTCCATCATATCAGAATCTGTCTGCCACAGATTGCTCTTAGGCATCCACATTCCAAAAATTTAAAATGAAGAGTGCATGATTTAATGGATCATGTGGAGACTGGAGACATGACTCCCTTCTCCTTATAAGTTGCAATATTAGGGAGCAATATTGTGGGAGCATGCTCCACAATTTTTTACTCTTGAGGATTATAAGGAATGCCTGTTATATGTTTAATTTTTATTGGGCACAAATTGTTGAAATGCTTTACTAGTATATCCAGATCCATTGTCTGCCTTTATAATTTTTGGAACTCCCATGTGAGCAAAACATTTTAAACAGTGACTTACCACATGCTTAGTGGCTTCTCCAGTTTGTGCAGTGGCCATTAAGAAGCCTGAATATGTATACGACTGTAACATGCACATACTTTATTCTGCCCAATTTTCCAATATGAGAGACATCCATTTGCCATAAATGATTAGGAAGCAGGCCTGAGGGATTTACTCTTATATTAGTTCCTGGAAATATTGTGGGCACACAACACATGTTTGACAATTTGATGAGCAGTCTCTTCAGTTAAACCAAACTCTTTCTTAGACTATTCCTATTTTGATGAGGACGCCACCTTCTTAGGGGAGGCTGACAAATGAATGCAATATATAGGGCCGTTTTGCCAAAAACCAGTGGTGGGGTGAACAACTGGAGGAAAGTACAAGTATAATAAGAGGTGTCCATAATCTAGGCGGCAAAAGATGATGGACTTTTCAATGCTTTTTAATAGCAATCGGATGGCCTCTTTGGCCTTGGTGTAATCTGTCTGGAAGAGGTTGGAGCTGGATCCCCTGGAAGAATATCATATAGTGGTTTAAGCTTCCCTGTTTTAATGGAAATAGAGGAGGATCCATTGAACGTCCCCAAAAACTTTTGCCGATCTTGAAGAGTTTTTTAAGTTAAATAATCAATTTGGAGCCTTTTAGGCCGGAGGAATGATCTGTTGGATTCAATGGCCTAGATTGGGTGTAAGGAGGTTTCTTTTGAACATTCTCTGGGGCCCTTTTGAACATTCTCTGGGCCCAAAATAAATCCGTAAGCCTCCAGGAGCTCCTGTAATTTAGCAAACACTTCGACATCTCTCCTCCTGGGGCTGCCAGCAGAGTATCATCTATATAATGGATAATGTAAAGATTAGAAAACTTGCTCCTGATAGGATCCAGGCAGGCAGCCACATAGGCCTGGCATATTGTAGGACTATTAGCCATTCCTTGGGGGAGAACTACCCATTGAAAGCAAGGGGCAGGTTCGTGAAATTTAATCAAAGGAAGGCTAGATACAAACCTGGGGCCTAACTTGGGAGTGCAGCGGAATGGAAAAGAAACAATCCTTTAAATTAATAACAATTAGATGCCAATCTTTAGGAATAACCACGGATGAGGGCAAGCTGAGCTGAAGAGTTCCCATAGGCTGCATTGTTGCATTAATGGCCCTCAAATCCTGGAGCAATCTCCATTTTCCTGAAGCCTTTTTAATCAAAAATATAGGAGAATTCCAGGGAGAGAGGTGGAGGGGATCATATGTCCTGCCTCCAATTGTTCTTGAACTAGTTGGGAAGCCACCAGAAGTTTTTCTGCGGTTAAGAGCCATTGTTCCATCCACATTGGAAGTCAGAAATCCATGCAATGGGAATGGGGGGCTAGCAGTGCAACAGCGACCCACATTAAAAATGGCCAAATCCTTTCTATGGCCTGGCGCCTGGGTGTCTAATGGGAGAGTGGCAACAGAGCAGAATTCTCCTTGCTCCAGCTTTCCTAGCCCTAGTCCTTTGCCCCAGCCCATTTTACACATCATCAGGAGGTCTTTGTTTCTTGGCAGAGTGCCTTGGGCAAGGGTTTGGGTGGTCAGGACAACTTCCATCTCTTCTAAGAGATCCCCTCCCCAGAAATTAGTGGAGAGGTCAACCGGGATAAAGGGCTAGAAGTAACCTGAATGGCCTTCTGAGTCTCTCTAGTTCAAACAAACTGTTTTGTAAACTATTACTATTTTGATCATGAAAGCTGGTGACTGCGAGCTAATTCTACCTAAGATAAAGTGGCTATCAGTTGACTCATTACTTTTAGTCAGTGGACCAGGAAGGTTTGAATGAGCTCTTATATGACCCACAAAGCAAGGTGCCTTTCTTTCATGAATTGCAGTTTGAATTTACTCAAATAGCAATGTAACCTGATTATTACTAGTTTCAATGTATGGAACTATCTCTAAAACTTGAAGAGCTCAGAAAACATGACTATCAGTATGAGTTAAAGGAATCATTCATTAGAAGCTGAAAAACTATTGCAGCAGTTCGCGTAGTTCAACTATCTGAGCTGAAGCTGGATCTATCTGCACTACATATTCTTTTCCCATCAATAAATAACATAAGCTGCTTTTCCCTCAAAAGAACCATCAGTAAAACTTAACAGGATTGCTCCTTACAATTTTAGGGAATACAAAAGGATTTATTAGTACAAATGGTAATAGTCTATAAACCCATTGTAAATTTTTTTCCAAAAAGTGAGCAAAAGCTGATGGAACAAAAATTATAATTAATAAATACTTGAACGTAGGCCCTAAATCTATTCAGAGAAAGGACACTTTTAATGATAAAAGAAAATTAACTCCTTAAGTCAGGAGTGCCATGGCTGGTGCATGGCACCATTCTCAGAAAAGGGGAGGTAACCCCTCACCATCTAAGTAAACATTCCTTTGCCTGTTAATTGCTGGTTGTAAAGGTTTTGAAATAACCATTAACTTACTGTTTGGTATAGGGAACATGTATTAGGCTTCGTTCTCTGGCCAAATATCTCTTAAACAACATTTTGTACCAACAAGCTACTGCTTTAAAATAAGGTTACTACTTTGACTGAGAAAACAGGTAAATGCAACCATAACAATGGTCCCCTTTGCCATAAGACAGAAAGAATATCCACTATGCTGTGTGGGAAGTACATAAGGCTAACCATAACCATAAGCTTAACTTCTAACCATAACCATAACCATAACATAGTATGGTTTTACCTAAATCAATATGGCGGTATCTGCTGATGCAGGGATGCATTCTCCGATTAAAAGAGAACTTGTCTACTCTCTTCAGTTAGCTGTCTAGGTGAATTGGGATCACTATCTCCTTTAAGGATATGGCTTCAAGGTTTCAAATCACCAGTAGATGCTTTTTTTAAAAAAAGGACATAACGATTGGAATAATTCCTAATAACTTTTTAAAAAATCATTTAATGATCATAAGCTATCTTTTCTGATTTCTAATCTTTGAGGCCTAATTTCTTTAGGATGTAACCCAAGTCCCAAATACTTTTCCAAACTTTTTCTACTCTGACCTATAAAGCTTTCATTAGCTGACCTGGTCTCATTGCATTTTCACTGGCACTTTCTAGGTGGGGGGGCCTAATAGGGCCTATAGTTCCCTGAGGCTTCTTCACAATAGCTGACAAGGTCTCATTTGCATCTACCTGATACCTTTTTTGGTGGTGGGGGGGGGCTAACAGGGCTACAGTTTCTTGATGCCTCTTTTCAATAGCTTTTTCTCATCAAGTCTTACATTAACCTCCATTCTCTCACATTTTTTTAACCACGAAAATTTAGGATGATTTCTGTATTCTCTCCTCTGATAAACTCTTTTGGGACATCCATACAGATTTCTCTGGCTCTCAGGCCATTCTGACTTTGACCATTTACTACTGTTTCATTCTGCAAGACTGTCATGGGAGATGCAGATCTCCAACTCTTTCAATTAAGAAATGACCTGATGTCTCTCTCTCTCTGTATTTTTCTTTTTTTGTATAACCTAAGAAATTCAGGTAGTACCTATTGTTGGGATTCACACATTCACATATTCACAATGCAGGTCAGACACTCAAACATTCACATGTGTGGCCACATCATACATACAGAACATACATACATCTTTTAGCCCTCCTTTTCCTAGGCTAAGATTAGTTTGTTGAAATAAAACATCCTTAATTGAAATCTCTTGAATTGTAGCTGCAAGCCACCTTCAAAAAAATTCCAATGAATTCACCAGTTTCTGACAGGCTGCATTAATTTTTTTATATACTTAGCTGGGCGTTAGCCACCTTGGGAGTCCTAAGGCTTAGGGCTTCTAGGTCTTGTTCTTTAAGTAGTGTATTAAGATCCTCACCCACATTTTTCCATGTCAGGGGGTGAATATCTGGTCCTTTGAGAATAACCCAGGGAAAATTTTTAGAAACGAAAGCAAAGAAACTTATTAACTCTTTACATGAAACTCTAATTCCTCATTCTCGAAAGGAAAGCTTGAAGTCCCTAAAGAACTTAAACTTCCTTAGACAAATATTGACCCATTATTATTGAATGGAATGGGGGGGGGGGGCGACTCACCAGGAATCTGTGTGCTCATGAGTGGTGAGGATGGATTCCAAATCGCTGTGCTGCAGCTCTCAGGATCCAGCACTCTTCTCAGTGTGAGCTACTGATTTTATTTAGGGATGGGGGATTCCGTTCAGTAAAAGCCCTCCCTGGAACAGCACATTGGGCGCCTCTTGACCCGACCAGTGGGACCTAGTTATTCGTGGGTCGAGGTGGGCTAGAACCTGGAAATAATGGGAGAGAAAGAAGGAAGGAGACCAAGCAATGCTTGTCAAGGTCCTAACTTTATCAGGCACAAAGAGGGGTTTTTAAAGCAATAAAGGGAGGGAATGGGGAGGGGCTAGCTGTGCTGACTCTGGGGCTCTGGCAGTTCTCAGACCATTTTTATCTGCTTATCTCAGTTCCTGAAGTAAACAGACTGCCCATTGAGCAGTATCCTATTTTGCCAAGATAAGACTCAGCTAGAGCTATGGCATAAACTACTTGGCAAGAGGATGTGGCTCAAGGCTGGCTCTGACTCCGGGGCCAGCTCCCAGCATCTTGCCGCCGGGACCCAACTGACCCCTCACCAAAGTCCCCACTGGATTCCAAAAGGGCCAAAGTCGAGAAGGACACAGATCTAGGATGAGCATGTTTAGCTCATGGGATAGGTAGCTGGAGAAACAAGGTAAGAGGTAGGAGAAGACTTAGCAGCTCGAGAAACCATACCCTGGCATCCAGCACAGAGTTCCCAGCCTGCACAGGCCCTGTGCTTTTCCTTTCTCTTTCCTGGCACATCTGTAGGCTAAGGACCAGTGAGATCAAAGCCAACACCTGACCACATGCAGCTTCTGGTCCTCTCAGGAGCATCTTGAGTTGGTGCTATGCTCAGAGGGGCAGCTATGCAGAAAGTGGGAGCTCTGGTTTCAAATGCCAGACTTGAAGAGATCCAGGATGTGCACACAGACTCTGTAGGAAGCCCAGCTGTGTGGCTCTGCCACATTGAAGTTGCAGGCAGCTCAACTTCTTGGGTAGTCCTTTCTGATCTGTTCATTTGCCTGCTAGGAAATGAAGGGGAAAAAAATATTGTGACATTGTAAGGATGCAAAAATTTAGCCTAATTTTCCTTTGGACTCTGCCCCCTAGCAGTGAGTAGGCAAAGGTCATTCTTGACCAAATCTCCCTCGGTGTCTCTTAAAAGGCTATTGGCAGGCCTTCAGCCGGTTTACTCCCTTTGACCCTATCTCAAAAGCTCTGTGAGAGGGAGAACAGGCATGACAGAACCCAGGAAGGAAATTTGATTAAAATCTTGGCCCGCAGTAATTAAAAATTTTAGAGCAGGCTCGAGACAGTCAGGAAGCCTGGGCAACAGGACCCCTCTTGACAAAGACTAATGTGCATATGGTAATGGATAATGGGTGCCACAGGGCAACTGCAGTCATTATGGGACTACCCTTCCATAGAACAGTGAACCTTGGTGGTGGGGCTGCATATCCCACTTGTTCCTACATACCCCCAGGATGCCCTTACCCTCTGGGTTAGGAAGGGACATCCTGTCAAAAGCAGGAGCCGAGATTCATTTTGACTCTGAACAGCCATCTGTAACAGATAACCAGGGAAATCAATTGCAGGTCCTTACTGTTAGGCTAAAAGATGAGTACAGACTCCACTTTGAGGAGCCAGGGCTTCGACCTCCAACTGTTCAAATGGAGCTGAAACCTTCAATATGGACTGATGATTAGCCCATACTCTCTTAGCTTGGGCTAAAGTATCCTAAATGGGTCTGGCAAAGCAAGAGCCTACACAGGTCATTCAGCTGAAAGCTAGTGCTACACCAAAGTCAGTTAAACAGTACCCCATGAGAGGCCCAGAAAGAATTCGACCCCATATCCAGAGGTGGAATCCAACAAGACATCCTGGTTCCTATTCAGTCTCCTGGAACACTCCTTGCTGCCAGTTAAAAAAAGCCTGGTACCAGTGATTATCGGCCAGAGCAGGACTTGGAGAGAGGTCAATAAAAGGACACATGATATACATCCAACTGTCCCAAACCCTTATCACCTCCCCTGTAGTGCCCTCCCACCTGAGCGGAGGTGTTACACCCGTATTAGACCTAAAAGATGCCTTCTTCTGCCTGAGGGTTTCATCCTGCCAGCCAACCACTTTTTGCCTCTTGAATGGAGGGACCCTGACATGGGCAGAACTGGACAGCTCACTTGAACCCGACTGCCACAAGGGTTTAAAAACTCCCTGACCATCTTTGATGAGGCCCCTTCATAAAGTCATCTAGCCAGCTTCAGGATCCAACTCCCCCAGGTCCAGGATCCAACCTTCCTCCAGTACGTGGACGACCTATTTCTAACAGAAGCCACCCAACACGACTCCATGGAAGGAACACAAGCAAGCACTGCTGCTGGAACTGTCAGATCTGGGCTATCGAGCTTCTGCCAAAAAGGGCCAGATTTTCAGGAGAGAGCCCCCACACCAATGGATGACCAACGCATACATGACTCACTGGCACACTACCTGCCACTCTTCTGCCTGAGGAGACTAATGAACCGGTGATTTGTGACTGCCATAACTGCTGGTTAAAGAGACTGGAGTTCGCAAAGATCTTACGGACTTCCATCTGGCCGGGGAAGCACTGACCTTGTTCACCGATGGGAGCAGTTACCTTGTAAAAGGTAAAGAAAGGGCTGGGGCAATGATGAAATTGTGCGCCCATGCTACAATCTGTTCCACGAATCGGGCGAAGGCCCAGAGATTGAAATTAAGACAAGACAGCAGGTCATTCGTTCAATGGCAAAGTTGGAACACCAAATGCTGAATACCCTTTATTGAGAGGGCAAGAACGGGCTTAAATACCGACTTATAGCACAGTGGAAAATTACAGGAATTTTTGGCTTAGCTCCTCCCTGTATTGTCACGCAGGGTATGGTTGTCACAGGGTGTGTGTCACGGGGGTGTGTTGTCACAAGATGTGTTGTCACGAGGTGTGGTATCAAAGCGAGGAAGAGTACCAACAACAGACTTGGGGCGAGGAGTTCCCGCCAACAGCTTCAGGCTAGCTCAAGGTGCCTTGGGAGTCCATGCAGGGCGCCTACAGGTCCCCCTTTCTTTTAATATCAACTAACACCTGTCTTAGGTGACAGAGGACATCAGCATAATTCCTTACCCGTCATTGGAGAGGTCACCCAGGCCTCCAACCTTCCTGTCTTAGGTTGGATATTTGCCCCCTCTGCCTTACCCGTCACTGGTGAATAGTTTCTCAGCCACACATGGGCAGAGGCATTTTCTCTTGAGCAAAAGACAGTATCTGTCTTGTTAGAAAGTTGGCATGGGCCTGTTTAATGCTGTGGCAAAGTAGCACCAAGTGCAAGGGCTACAAACCCCAATGTTCTGCCCCACCAACTTGAAGTCCTTGTAAAAGGCCTTCTTCATTTGCAAGTGGCACTCAGGTCTCATAGATGTTAATGGTCTGCATGGCTAAAGCATGTGTATAACTTAAAACTCATCACTCCAGGATTTCTGGAGAGAAAAATGATGCATTAACACGGATATGTTTAAAAGACAGCGAACAGGGGAAGCCATGTGAGCTTCTCACAAAAATTCAAGATGTTCCTATAGGAGGGGTTAGTTTGTAAATTTAGTTTAAAATGCCAATTTGTAGTAGATAATTAAGTGTGCTTTGGGTAGCTAAGGCTTAAGCCAAGTCACCTGCTAGTTGATCCACTGTGCTTGCAGTATTTTCAGATTGGGAGAGGGGCTATGGTAGAAACTGTTGCTTCAGTGGTGAAGGCGGCACTGGCAGCCTCGATCCAGAATCTTTCCTCGCTGATGCACACCTGGGGTACTTGGCCCAGGACAGCTGTTACGCTCAGCAGACCTGCTGAGAACAATTAAAACTTTCTCCAAAATTAGTAGCATTTGGTTACAACAAAAGAATGGAACCAGAATACAGTGCCTAAGATGAAGGTGAAATTCTTGTCCTTTGGATCAGTGTACAATTTATATAGCCACTTGATCCAAACTATAATTACTGATCAGGAAAAAGGCCACATATGGCTACTCAGATGCACAGGCATCAGGATGGGTAGATTCTGAAAGACCCATCAGACCTTCTTTCTGGCTGTTACAATCACCATCCCTCCGCATATGGCGAATCAGCCGCTCAGGCACCCAAACAGGGTTATCTGTGTCTTGTGGAAAGACACAAACTGACCCTCGGGACCATACTAGAACTGGGTCAGTGCCGCACCATTTTCCAGCAGTGACATTCTTCCACATAACTGAGCCATAGTCAGATGACTGAGGACGCCAATGCCTGTCGGCCGCAGATCGAGCAGCACCATCAATAGTTAAAAAATTTAAAATGTATAGGACAAGAGAAAAGTGATTATGAGGAGATCCTGTAAACTCCCCCTTTTTGTTTTATGAAGATAGGCTTTAATTGTGCGATGTGCACGTTCCACCATGGCCTGACCCTGAGGATTATAAGGGATACCCGTCTTTATGTTAGATAAAAAATTTTTTTTGCAAAAAGAATTAAAACCCTGACTAGTATAAGCAGGGCCATTATCAGTTTTTAATTGTCTGGGCATTCCTTTATAAGCAACGGCTTGTAAACAATGGCTCTTAACATCCTTAAGCTTTTCTCCAGTATGAGCAGAGGCAAATATGAGATGAGAATGGGTATCCACAGATACTTGAACAAATTGTAGTCGACCAAAGGAAGGAACATGTGTAACATCCATCTGCCAGATATCATTAGGTGTGACACCACGGGGGTTAACTCCAAGGTGTGGAACAGGTAAGAACTCTGCACATAGGGGACAGTTCTTAACTATATCAATAGCTTGGATTCTAATAATTTTAAAATGGAATTTGAGTGACCCTGCATTAAGGTGGAAGGTTGTATGAGCTTTGCAGGCTGCTTCATACCCAGACTCTCTCATCATCATGATGGAACTCTCTGTTTTAGTATTAAAATCAGCAATGGCATTTCCTTCACTTAAAGGGCCGGGCAAATCCGAATGCGCTCGGAGATGTCCTACAAAAGTTGGATGAGAGCGCCTCCATAGTAGGCTTTGTACGGCTAGTAAATGTTCTTGTACAGGAGACACTGGAGCTATATAAGCAGCAGTTTCTAAGGGAGCCCATATATGATACACATATTTACTATCCGTGTATAAGTTAAATGGCTCATCAGAAAAATGTTGAAGGGCTAATTGTACTGCAGCTAGTTCTGCAAATTGTGCAGACTTCACTTTAACTATAGAGCGTTTGATAATGGGAAAAGAAACAACTACTGCACAACCATTTGAAGAGCCATCTGTAAATACATTGCGGGCCCCCTTCAGAGGATTTTGGGAAATAACCTTGGGGAAACACACAGGGTGATTTTTAAAAAAGTCAGCTAACTTACTGGAAGGAAAATGACTATCAAAGCGGCAGGGTGTGGAACACAAGAAATGTGCCCACTCCTCCTCAATGTTGAAGCCATTGTATCTGTTGTTGAGTATAGGGAGTAACAATTAAATCCGGCATCTTGCCAAAAACTTGAATACTCATTTTGTATGCCTTTTGAATAATAGAAAGCATTGCCTGAGGATAAGATCTAACTGTCCTTCTTGGGGATGCATGTTCATGTACCCATAATATAGGATCATTTTGCCAAAATACCGCAGTAGGGGAATACGCTGAAGCAAAGACTAATAACATCAAATTCTGAGAATAGTCAATATAATTTAAATGTGCAGATTGGAGACATTTTTGCACAACCTGTATACATTCTCACACATCAGGTGTTAAGGTGCGCAGAGAAGTGGGATCAGAATCTCCTTGTAAGATATCAAATAATGGTCTAAGCTGCCCAGTGGTTAGGGCCAAACTAGATCGAACCCAATTTATGTCTCCCAATACTTGTTGAAAATCATTAAGGGTGGTCAGATTATCCAGCCTTAAAGTAATCTTTTGAGGACGGATACCAGAAAATAACAATTGATGACCCGGGTATTGATAGGGAATTTCTTGTTGCACCTTTTCTGGGGCTAATCTTAAGCCAGCTAGTTGAAGATTATGTTGCAATTCCCCAAAAGCCTCATTCACTTCCTTAGAATCCAGGCCGGCTAAAAGAATACCATCCATATAATGTATAATATATAGGGATTGAAATTTCTCTCTAACGGGGGCAATGGCCAATGATACATAAATTTGACAAATAGTGGGCCTATTGGCCATTCCTTGAGGCAACACCACCCATTGATATCTCTTATAGGGCTCTTTAAAGTTAACAGAAGGAATGCTAAATGCAAATCGCTCACTATCCCGTGGATGCAAAGGAATGCTAAGAAAGCAACCTTTTAGGTCTATAACTAATAAATGATAGCCTTGAGGAATACCCACAGGGTAAGGCAAGCCAGGTTGTGTTGCTCCCATAATTTGCATACAATCATTAACAGCTCCGAGATCTTGTAGGAGTCTCCATTTTCCAGATTTTTTCTTTATAACAAAGATTGGGGTATTCCATGGGGGAAGTGGAAGGAACAATATGTCCTGCCTCTAATTGTTCCTTTACAAGTTGATGTGCAGCCTGTAACTTCTCAATAGATAAGGGCCATAGCTCCACCCATACTGCGTTATCAGTTTCCCAGATAATAGGAATGGGAACAGGCTGCATATCAATAGCCCCTACGGAAAATTTCTCAGCCCAGAGCGATCTCCTGCTCTTTTGATAATTAAATTTTTGGATGCAACAGACAGAGGGTCACCTTGTAGGAATTTACCCAGTCCTTTTCTTTGTACATAACCTTGGTCAGCCAGCATATTTTTAACAGGCTCAGTAGTAAGGACTGCTTCCATGGCCTGAAGCACATCTCTCCCCCCAAAGATTAACAGGTATATGACTTAACACAAAAGGCTGAAAAATTCCTGTATGTCCTTCATCATATGGCCATTTAAGAAACTGAGTACTACGTTCTGGAGCCACAGCAGTTCCCTCTCCTTGTAAATGAGTGGAGGCTGGCTGAAGAGGCCATGCTTGTGGCCAATGTTTTTTTTATGCTATTACTGAGGAGTCCGCTCCCGTGTCCCCAAGTCCAGAAAATCGTCTACCTTGTATGGTAAGGGTGAGCATGGGGGGGGCTGTTCAAGAGTTGATACCCAAAAGGCACCCATGGAGCCTGTGGACCCAAAACCAGCAGATCCCCTGATGTCTTTTAAAAAGGGGTTGTTGGTTTTGAACATAGGGAGAAGAACCAATTGCGCTATCCGAGCACCCCTGTGGTATCATTAATACCCCCATTTCTGCCCTAACCATGATTTTTATTTCTCCTTGAAAGTCTGAATCTATTACTCCTGGAATATCTCTAATTCCTTTCAACAAGGCACTACTGCGTCCTAACAATAGCCCTATTGCTCCTGGTGGAAGAGGCCCAAAGACTCCTGTTCTCAAGGCTTGAGTGCCCATTTGTGGTGTTAATATTGCTCGGGTGGCGGAACAGAGGTCCAATCCTGTGCTTCCTGGGGTCCCTCAGATAAGGTCCTGGACATAAAGGGGTTTCTCTGAGAGATCATCTGTATTGGTCGGGTTACAGGTGTATCCATTGCCCCGTACACCTGGGCTTGAGGGGCCCGAGGCTGGCCCCGCTTCCAGTTTTCCTGAGCTGGTAAAGGATTACCAAGGGCATCTGTCTTTGACCTACATTCCTTGCTCCAATGATGACCCTTACTGCAACGTGGCTAAGCAGTCACAGCAAGGTGATCTACAGTGGACAATGATGTGGCTTCCTATTGGGCAACGGTGAGGCTTTACAGGGTCTGAGCTCTGATAGCGCCATGCTTGGCCCAGATCCGAAGGCTAGAAGATGAGAGAATCATGCTCATCACACCCAGTGGTGACCAAACCAGGGATTTCCAACCCCAGTCCTGCCCTCATCTCTTTTCCTGAAGAGCCCAATCCAGTTCTCTCCCCTTTGACCAGCCTAGCCCCACTCTTTGACAACACCAAGCTTCCTCTCACCCCATCACATACCCCCTCTACCTGGACTTAGAATCTATGCTTCTGCCTGACCCAGTCCACTATCCTCTTCCTATCTCTGTCCTCCTCCAGGACTCACTTCACCTCTACAGTGTCTCTGGGACCAAAAAACATTTCTCTGATGATTCCTGCCTGTCCTTTGTCTCTCCATGACAAGCTTTCCAGTCTACCCCTCTGGCTCTGAACATCCTCTCCTAAGTATAAGTGCCCTCCTATCATGGTTTGCTTTCCACTTTGAGGGGTCCCAGAGAGTGGAACTATGCCTAACCCCTGAGGAGGCTCAGCCAGTGCTGGAGTACCCCCATTGGACTCTGTCCCCTGTTAGCACACCAGCCTGAGTCTATGCTCCCTCCAAGAGGGAATCTCATGCCCATGAAATGTAAGAAACATGCTCTTTGTCTGTTAGAGTGTTTCTCCATTGAAGCACAGAGGCAATGATAGCCAGAAGCCATAATTCTGGAATTTCTTCACCAAATCTTCTGTAAATGTATAAACATAGATCCAGTTTCTGCCCACACTGCCTGACCTGAAGACAAAGGAGAATATGTCAAGGTATGCCATATCATAGTGCAGGGAAGGATAGTTTTGGCCTTTCCAGTGTTCCATCGCGTCTTTGTTTGTTTTTAATCAATGTGCCCGTGTGTCAGTGCTGACCATGGAGGATCGTCATGACAGGTTATTTTCTTCAGGACCATAAGGAACAGAAGATATCCAAGCAGCCTCATCTACTCAGATGGTGGGAGCCCCCAAATGGACTTCAGGGTCTCATCACAATGCCGACTTATGCTAGGTGAGGGCTCCGTGGTCTCACAATGAAGGAAGATGTCTTGATTGGAAGAGCTACCTAATGTTCTGATATGTGAGGCTTCCCACCCTGCCTCGACTGGACTTCTGACTTGCCAATTCTCAGTCCTGTCCATGGGGGGCCCAGGGCTACTGGCACTATTCTGATCAGATGCTTTGGAACACCAGGAAAGGCCTAGAGGGGGAACTGGGCTTTTTACCTTTGGGTTCCCTTATGGAACTCTCAGGTTGTTAGGGGTCAAAGATACTGCTCAGGTGAGATCACTCTTTAGTGTATGAAACATCTGAGGCATAGCTGGGGTTTTGGGAACGGTAGGTCTTCCAGCTCTTTGTTGCCCACCATGTCATACCAGCTGTTGCTGTCTTGTTTTCTCCACCAGGATAGACTGGACCATTCAGCCATTCATGATCTAAAATAAAGCCCTCCATTGTTTTTACTGGTTTGTTTTACAATGTACACACTCAAGTCTCATGCTCTGTGTGTGCATTTAGGTGACCCCGCAGTGGTCAGTAATTGCTGAAAACCCATGTATGACACAAACTTTCTCCCATGGACAAATGTCATACTTTTGTATTCTGCCCATCCCTTATTCTCCTCAGTAGAGGAATACAAATAAAATCTGTCCAGTGTTCTATCACACCAATAAGGGAAGTAATGAATAGCCCCAGAGTCCACACACTCCTCTATATGTACCAGCATCCACAGCAGAATGGGGGGAGAAATTCCCCCAGGAGCTGGGCTTTGGCTATGGTGGCAGTTATGTGTCCCAACTCCTGAACACCCTGCAAACCACACTGTCCTGAGCCAGGAGCTGGCTGACAAAGAAGGCAGCTGTAGACCTGCTCATTTCTTCCCTGGGGTTGTCAGTTCCAATTACTACAAGAACCCCCTTGTGCTGTTCCCATGAAGACTCAGACCCCTAGGCCCATTTTCTCTTGCTTTGCCCCCTGCATGGAAAGCACATAGATGGAGATGCATATAAGTGCATGGAGAAATGAAGCAGGGTGTGGATCAGCTTCTGAACACAAGAGATAAAGGAGTTGATAAAGGGTATGAGAATGGAAATCAATGTAGAGATAGAGATACTGAAGGGATACCCCAAAGAAATGCTGGGAATGAGGGGAAACTAACAAGCTAAATAAAGTGCTCAGGGAAAGCCGCACAAACAGAATGGGTTATGAGAGCACAGAGCACGAGGTGTGGAGAAAAAAGGTAGAGACATTGGAATGTTCAGTCAAGGATAATGATAACATTTAAAAAAGTGTCAAAAGCTTGTACAACCATTGGACACCATATAAAGGAAAAATTATGAACTAGGGGCATAGAAAACAATAACAGCATACAAAAGAGTTAGAAAATATTTCCAAGCAGCTGTGCATATGGCTGAGTGGGTACATGGGGTGCTGTGTAAGTGTGAAGCCCTGAGTGAGAATTCCCCAGGCCTTCCATATGGCTGCAGTAACACAAGATCTGCAATCTCAGTGCTCCTGTCAGGGTATGGAAGACAGAAACTCTATCCATAGGCAACCCTTTATCCTCTCATCTCCCCTCCCCCTGACATAATAAACACATATGCACACAACAAAGAAAGAAATCCCTTCTCCCTCACCCTGCAGTCCTCTATCTACTGTCTTTGTCTCTTATTCTCTGCTGTCTGTCCCTCTGGGCCAAACCAATCTCCTTTGTGCTAAGAACTTGGTCTTGGGGTATCCTATGTTGATACCGGTACTTTATTCTATATGGGGAAAAGAGAGAGAGAGAGAGAGAGAGAGAGAGAGAGAGAGAGAGAGAGAGAAGACCCTTAAAGAAATGTGATACCCAGTTGTCTGATTATAAAGGCTTAACTCAGGAGACTGAAGTATAAATATGATCTCCCATTTTATAGAACTTAAGGGCATACTGCAAATTTCTGTAAACTAAGAAATTGGATAATTAGATAGGACACCACCAAAGAAGCCCTGAGCCTTTCTGGTCTCAAATCCAGATTCCATTCACTCCCTTGACAGCCAGGAGAGGTCTAAAGACTGGTCCAACTTCTCTGCCACACTGAGAAACTCAGTCTCTTCCCAGGATAGGGACTGTCCATGGCTGAATCCTGAGGGCAGTAAAATAAACACAACTCTGACCAGCTGAGAGAGTGCCCACAGTGGCAGCAACAATCTCAAAGGCCCCTCCTTGGGTAATTCACATGGCTAAAAAGGTACCTCCCTGTAGTCTTTGGGCCTGAGGGGCATGGTGACCACATCAGAGTCAAGAGGGTGAACCACATCCAGAAGGCCTGTGATGGCCTCCCTGAATTCAGGAAGTCAGTGACAGAAGCCTACATCCTGGGGGAGTGTCCACAATGATCTTTACTATCCTGTGGAGTCAGATCTACCACTGATGCCCAAGCGATCTTTAGGGACAACACAGGAGGGCAACTCACTTGTCCAGGATGATGTAGAGGTCGAAAACACCCTGACAGTTGTCTTCTAGTTGGCGTTGGTTCCAGTTCATTTGTTGGATCTGCTGTTCCTTGGAAATTGAGGAACACTCGCCCAGCCTCTGGAATAGTTTCCAGCCAGGGCCAGGGTACCTGAGGCTTCTAGACTTAGAAATGGGAATATTCAACAGGAGCAGGAACAGTAAGAGGGCCAAATAAGGCATGCGGGGAATGTGAATCCCCATGTTGTCTGACCCTTGCAATATGGTGTAAGGTCACAGGTAGGCTGAATCTAATGCCAGTACCTGTGGACCTTTTCTCCACCACCTCTACACAGTCCCAGGAATTGAGGACTACCACTTGGATCCTACCACCAATGGTAGCACTCTACCTGGAATACTCAGAGCCTAGGAGCTCGGACCAACTGCTCTGGGGAAAGGTTTTTCCCCCAAATACCTACAGAGTCCTCTGCTACCTTGGGATATACACCCTGGGATTGTGATGGTCAGGGGAGGTTGTCATGGTGACTTTGTGACCTAATCCTCTGCTCATGTCTATGCTGACAGTACCTAGGGGCTGTTATAGGCCCTGTGTAGGAGTCTCAGATGAGACCTCCTTGTCTCCAATCCCAGCCCCTTTCAGGACATCCTTAGGGGACACCTCAAGGAACAAGTGTTTTGTTAGGAGGAAAAGGTGGTTGAGCTCACCAGTTACTGTGGGTCAAGAGATTAAAACAGCAAGGGACAAGTGTGTGGAAAATGGGAGGTCACTTGTGAGTCCTGAAGTCGGCACACAAGGTCTGGATTCAAAAACAGATGGAGATTGTGTGCTGCTGTCAGGGTCCCCTGTGAGTGAGGAGAGGGGTCACCCATCCAATTGCCTGACTGATGACTTAAAAGAACCCGTTTAATGTGATCACAGGTTAAGTGGGTCAGACCCTCAGGGAAAGGTTGAGAGGAAAGCCCCAAGGAAAAGGAACATGGGAAGTCCCACACACTAGGAGAGACTGGAATTGTCTGGAAGCTTCCTCATTGTCCCCTGAGACAATAGGGCTGAGGAACTCCAGAGTGGGACTCAATTGGGGTTGTCATGAAAACCTAGCCTGTGGTCAGTCCCTTTGACTTGGACTGCTTCACAGCATCAATGGGCATGAATGTGCCACATGGAGGCTCAGAACTTGGGACAGCATCTGCAGGGAGGTACAAGGCCTTTATGACATCACCAGGCATGGCCTTAGAGCCTGTCAAGATTTAGAGAGGAGAGTGGGTAAGCTGCACTGGACTCCATTCTTCTGTATAAAAGTACCTGGCATGGCAGAGTGGGCAAGCAAGGTGTGGAGAGATGGTTTCAGTGCCAGACAACTGAATTCAAAAGGAATGTAGAACCACCCAGAGTATGAGGGAAATCATGTTTAGAAATGCCATGATCATTTTTCCTTTCATGACTCGATGCTGAGAAAAGGAATCAATAGCTGAAACCTTCCCTCTAATACATTCTAAAATAGATCTCAGCACATACAGCATAAAGTTTACAAGGCATAGCACAGGGCTTGTGGGACTCTTGTGTTTTCTTTTGCAACTCTCTTTAAACATGATCCCATAAGTAACATGTTGAACTTCATCAAACAGGATAATCCATCACATAAGAATTCTCATCACATCTTCCATGACTGTTCTTATGTCATAGTTTGATAGTTTTTTCCACTGAGTAGATATCTCTTAGTCCTTAATCGCTTATTCATTCCTGAGTGTCCAGGCCATCTGTTCACATGACCTGGGCTTTGTTCCTCTGAAGAGGATGAATGTATGTGTTCTTTCTCCATCTAGGGTGTTTATTGTTTATATTGGCTCATTTACATTCTGTACTGAACATCAGGCCTTTATGGGATAGGCAACATCATCTTCCAGTGCACGGCTTGTTTTCAGTCACACTTTCACTTTTGAACAAAAATAATGCACGGGTTCTAAGTTTTGATCCAGCTTGTTGTGGGTTAGATGAAAAGCCCTGGTCCCCAAGGTAACAGCACTGTATCCTAGTGGAAATCTTTAATCATTGGGGACAATCCTTCAAAGGCTGGTGTGATGGGAGAGGTCATTCTGTATATGTTTCTCATACTGGTTAATGAATAAAGCACTGTTGGCCAATCGGAAAGGAAGAGAGGAGGGACTAGGAGACGAGGAGGAAAGAGGAAGAAGGAAGGAGAGCCAAGATGGAGAGTCAGGAGAAGGCAGAACCTGCAGCCGCCTCTTGCTAGCAAGTCCAGGTGGACATACATAGAAATGGGTTAATACTTAAGACAGAGCTAGGTGATAAGAAACAAGTAACCGGCCAAAAGAATTATATCAAATACAAAGTCTCAGTGTGTTTTTTATGGCTGGCACGGCAGCTGGACAAAACCGGATGGCTGGCGAAAAAACCATACTCCTTACAAATGGCGCCCATGTGGTTAATAAGAACTTACACTTAAAATTTAACAAAAGTTTAAAAAAAGGTTTTAGAAACAAAAGAACAGAGACAAACAAGGTTTCTTGGTAACAGCATTTTTCCTCGGATGGACTCTGACTTGCGAGAGACAAGCCAGATTGCACGGCTCCTTTAAGAGAGGTTTCCTGTCTCAGCATAAGCAGCAAAAAACCCCGCATGGCTTTTAAGAAGCACTGCTAACAATTTATTGGTGTGTATGAGAGATGGCGATGGCAGTGACCACATCTCCAATCCGGCAACATGCCTGCTGGACGGCAGTGTTGACCAGGGAAGTGACCACAGCTTTCATTGCTGGCGGTAAATGTACCCGCTGCTGTCTTTGATAACTGAGGCAGAAACAAAAAAGACTTTCATTTTAACAATGTTGTTGTTTACCAGGTAAAAGACTCGTGGCCAGAAAAAGATCAAGATTTACAATACGACAGATTCATAGTAAGAAAACATCTAATGGTTTACAGTATGTTCTAAAATATACGTAGGCTTGGGAGAGAAAGAGAATAAAAAAATGGTTTTAAAAAGGCAGAGAACAGCTGGGTGTGTCAGCACACGCCTTTAATTCCAGCACTCAGGAGATAGAAGCAAGCAGATCTCTGTGGTTCCAAGTAAACCTGGTATGCAGAGTAATTTCCAGGACAGATAAGAGTTACACAGTGAAACCCTGTCTCAAAAAATAAAAAATAAAAAGAAATAGAGTAAAAATAAAGCCATGTAAAGATGAAAAGCTCAGAGAGAATCTGGTTACTGTATGCTATTGTGTTGTCTCTGCATTGTTTGCCTGCTGAGGAAATAACAACTGATAAAGGAAATGCTGCTGGATTAATTCAATTTATATATTGCTTTGACTCCAACATTTAAGTTCAAGGGCAAGTTACTGAGGAAAAGGATTTCTATTTTTGTTTCCACAGAAAATGAAAAGCTGTGGATTCCTTCCAGACTAATGTGGTTTGATCAAGCCCAGACCCCCTGAAACAGAGTCGCTGGTGATCCAACATTCAAAACAGCTTGAACAAGGCAGTCTTGCAGACCTCAGCCAGGATTTCTGCCTCTTCTTAGGCTCCCCATGACAGCGCCCCTTTCAGCAGGAAGTAGTTTGGAAAGAACGACACCCAAATTCCCAAATATTGTTTATAAATGGTTGTTTTCATTTAAATGGGGTTAGTTATAAATGGTTAATGACCAAAACCAATTTCCTTTTTAAAGGTAAAAAGGGAATTATGGTATTGCTATGAATACTTTACTTTGGAATGGATTCTCATTTATTGATATAAATTTAAGGTCAATTTTTGTAATTAAGTATATGTCTCCTCTTTTTAAGGTATTGTGTTTATATAACTCATTTAGAAATGTAATGTATAATGTAGTACAGATTTTAGATAGTTACCTATAATAGTAAAAACTTATAGCTAGGTGAGTTAGGTTTTCTAGATATGCAGAGATGTATTTGAGATGGATAGGCATTCTTCAAAACTTTCAAAGACCTACAGAATGTGGCATTTAAAATGGTTTAGGGTTTTTCTTGACAGTGAGGCATAAATGCTCCTGGCAATACCACCTGCACCAGAAAGGAAGATGGAAGATGGACATCGAAGAAACGCACTATGAAATTTACTTTCAATATGGCAAGACTAGCCATTTGGACAAGATACTGCACTTGTCTGGACTGTTTGACTTTATGCTGTATAAACTTGGCATGCAGGACCCACGGGAAAGTGACTACTGATTCAACATGGACATTGCTACAGAGTTCCTGCTTCGTGGAAGAGTCTGCCAGACAGTCTGCAGGACACAGAGGAAAGTGACTGATAAACTGCCAATACAAGAAGACAGTTTAAAGGTTCCTACTTTGCTGAAGAGTCTGCCAGACACACTATGGCCTATGGGCTGAAGATGGAAGATTACAAAAGAACTTCGCGTGACCAGGCAGTGAGTTGTCTCTGTCATTTCTAGAGTTTATATACCATCCTTCTGTGGTCTTTGAAGGAGTTGAAGACAGACAGTTATGGTTATAGATTTCCTTAGTTAAGCTTAAAGATAAGTTACATATAGGACTTTAGACTCACAAAGATAGAATAGAAGATAGAATATTTTCTTAAATCTTCCTAAATGTTAATGGACTGAATAGTGTTAACTGTGATTCTTACTTGATAACTGTTGTGTAATACATTTTGCAATGTTAAGGTTAAAACCCTTCTTTTTATTTAGACAGAAAAAGAGGAGATGATGGGAGAGGTCATTCTGTATATGTTTCTCATACTGGTTAATGAATAAAGCACTGCAGGCCAATAGGAAAGGAAGATAGGATGGACTAGGAGACAAGCAGGAAAGAGGAAGTAGGAAGGAAGAGTCAAGATGGCGAATCTGGAGAGAATAGAACAACCAGCCGCCTCTCGCTGGTAAGACCACGTAGAAATACATAGAAATAGGTTAATAATTAAGACAGAGCTAGCTGATAAGAAACTAGCACCTGGCCAACAGCCTTATATCAAATACAGAGTCTCTGTGCATTATTTGGGGCTTGCACGGTGGTGGGACAAGACCAGCAGCGGCAGGCAGAAAAACCCTACTTCTTACAATGGTGAGCCCTCCACCTCTTCCATTTCTTTCCTGGCTCGTGAGATATTCCAGCCATACCAGATGTTGACTGTCAACTGGAGGTATTGCCTTCCTAAAGCACCAAAGACAAGACCTCCTGATCCCTGAGCTCTCAGAGCTGTGAGCCAAAGGTCAACAAGGGAGAATCTGATGAAGCACTCTCCTAGCTGAGAGCTATTGGTACCTGTGGTTGCTGGTGGAAAGGATGCTCTCCCTGACCTGTGCTGCCTATATTGGAGTGCTGACCCTATGTCCACACACAGCTGTGGTCTAATTACACTCTGTGATTTATGGAGAAAAAAATTTTAGTTTGAAATGTTTATAATTAGTCTTTGAAATCGAATATTTTAAAATGTGATTTAAATGGCTACTATTATGTACATATGTAATATTGTTATATTATTTTTACAGCAGAACAAATATTTCTAAAACATAAGTCCATTTTTTAAAAACAGTTAATTGCTTCAGGAGTTTTCTTATGGCACCTGAAAGCTAACATTCAGATTAACTGTCATTTTATTACTCTCGAGGCAGTTGTTTCCTAGAACACCTTTAGATTCTCCATTGTTACAGAATTTCTCCAAACCTGGAACAGGGCTGTCATTCTACAAGTGTGGAGTGAGGGCTCCCAAAAAGGAAAAATATCAGTGGGGCCATTCAGCAAGTAAATAATAAGGTGAGTTTCTAGGTTCTGAGAATACACAGCTCTGCTAGACCAACTCCATAGGGGAGGATGTCAAGTTGTCAGGCTGGAGGGATTTTGGGGAGGTTTGCATGGAAAAGTCAGGAACCAGGAAAGCAAAGGTCAGAGTGTCACTAGGGGAGGGAGATGGTATGAGTGTGCTAGGGCTGGGATCGTTGGGAGGGAGTTGGGGTGGTGGGGGGGGGGGGGGGGGGTGGGGTGGAGTGGAAAGGAGGAGACAGGGTGGTGAATAGCTGGGGTGGGAAGTAACATCCAGCAGCATTGACTGAACAAGACAAGTACCCTACCCTACAAGAGCACCTGAGCCTGGCTTCAGTTAGAGGCAGCTGGCCCAGGTCCCAGGAGGCGAGTCCTCAGGAATTGCAAACTGCAGACCACAACTGGGATCTGGATTGACTCTATTTTGGTGGTCTCTCCTGTGTGGCTAGCGTTCTGGCTCCATTTATGGGGTAGTTGGTGTGCAGGGCTTCAGAATCTAGACTCCTGAACTGTGAGTTGCAGAGTTTCCAGGCCAGGTGCCTGAGCAGCCCCTCCTTGGGTGCTGGGTTGGGCTAAGTTCCCAGGTTTGTCTATTGTGCTGTATGCTGATACCAATATATGCACTGTACACAAACCAGAAGTCATGCGGAAGAAGATCCATCTTAATTCTCTCTTCTCAGTTGTCTGCTTCTCTGTCCTTCCATCTTCTTTCACTTTCCTGTACATGTGAATTCTGATTTTACTTTCTTATTCTAAGTTGACTTTCTGGATCTTGTTTTCATCCATAAATGACGCCATGTCTGTTGAGTGCTCTGTAGTCAGCCAGGGTGTGGGCTGGGCACTAAATTAAGAATCATACACCAGCCACAGATCTTTCTCTAACAGGTATTTCCAAACATCTGGAAATGTAACATGTTCAGTGCCCATCAAGGGAAAAAGAACAAATGATCAAATCATCAATATCCCGAGTTTCCAGGATGAGCAGAAAGAAAATGCAAGGTTTCAGAGACATGTTTCTGATTGGGTGTGAGTGGGAGTGAAGATGACAGAAAACTAAATGCTTGCGAATGTCCCAGACACACATTTCCTGCTTAGTGAGACCCAGAATGTTTTAAATATTTAACTGTGGCAGTTGAGACTAATGTTAATGTGTTTGTTAGGTAGGGGGGCCAATGTGAAAGTATTGGATGTTAATATCAGGTTTTCTCAGCCACATTTCCAGTGCAGATGTCTAGAAAAGCAAGTCTGGTTAATTTTGGGGAAAGAACATATTGAGATCTTATATTTATTTAATGCTTTGTGTATGTATTTTATTACTTACTTATGCCCTTAGATTAAACACTAGATACCGAGGTGTTTGTTAATTATCATTTAAATCTAGTTTGATAGTTCGTTGTGTTCTTTAATGCAATCTGTCATTTAAGGCTTTTCATCTGATGCTTCACAGGAAACCTGGCTTTAGGTTGCATAGGCTCATGCAGAGACTAAATGCTATGGAGGGATTTACGTGTGTTTAGTAAAGTCTTTCAACCTGATACCAAAAACATGTGCAATTCCTGTGTGTGCATAACTTCAGTTTGAGAGGCTGTAGCTAGGATTTCCCAGGCTCTGAAGATGGTTTATTTGTATAAATCACTGTTTATTTATAAAATAAACATTTAATAAAATATTTAAAACTTTGAAGGAGGCTGCCTTTCGCTCCCCTGCTGGAGCCTACAGAGAACTGGGGACTATGCATAGGGTAATCTGTCCCAGAGCTACTGCCCTTCTGCCAGTGCCCTAGTCCAACCTCCACTCACTGAAAGAGGAGAGCCATCGAAGTATTGTACCTGATTGCACGCACTGGAAGGGAACCATGGTCCTCTACTCAAAAGAAAAGGGAGAGATCCCACTGGGACTCACTGACAGAAGGTATATGTAGACAATATATAGGAACAGTCAACAACAGTAAGATCAATATGACACCATCAGAGTCTAGGAACAGATTGCTCATCTGTGCAAAGTATCTTAGGTGAAGGTCAGGTCCAGTGACTAACACAAGTCTCTGATTCAAGGGTGAGGATGCTAGGGACACTCTCCATCCCCGTGGCACATCAAAGTGGGGTCTCTCCTGATAGGCAGAGCAGACCATCTGCTGTTGGTCTCCTACATACATATATGCTTATATAGTGTCTAGTGGGCATCATAGTGTCTAAGACTGTGTCTAGCTATCTTGAGAGTGTGATATCATTGGGTTCTGCTTATCAGGCGCAGCCTTGCATTCAGCAGGAATACTGACTAAGCTAGTTTTACAAGTCTGCTTTTTTTTTTTTTTTAGTATATTAATTGCACGTGTTAATTTGTAGGCCTACTGTCTGCCTTATATGGGTTCCATTTCCATTCCACAAGACTCTGTTAGTGACCTTGGTGTTTCTTAGGAACAGACAGTGCCCAGATGCTGATGAGGGCAGGATGGAGGAGATGATGGGTTCGAGGGTTCAAACCGGCCGTTGAATATCTGCCTGATTCCTTAGCTCCTCTCATTGTGGTTATATGACAAGAAACCCCTTCTGGCCTAATCTGCAGCCTTCGCATCCCTGCAGTGCTTGAGTTTTTATGCTTTGGGTAGTAGAGTTGCTCTACCCACCTGTTCACTGTCAGGGAGGCCTGTGCTGAATTTCAGCATCATTACACTGAGGACTGATGTGTGTGACACTTTCAACAAACTGAGACTCTGGGGCACTTCCGTCATCTAGTCTCTCTTCCATGCATTAGGGAAGTGTCTCTTGAGGTCAGTCTGAACAACGGCATCTCCTTCATTGGCAACAGTCTTGTCATCACCGGAACCAACTGTGGGAGTACCAAGGTAAGAACCCAGAGGTGATGCAGATCCACCCAGAGGAGAAGGATGGTCACAAGAGGCCTGGAGGTGACCACAAGTACTTTAGGTAGGCTGTAGCAGCTTATAGAAGAGCTACCTTGGACAGGTAGGAGGCTCTGCCAGACTCTGTCTATGACATATAGGGCACAATACAGCTCCACATGCATGCTCAGGAATCCAGAATTTGTACCAGTAGCAGACAAAATATGTACCAGTGCATCATATACCCAGCAGCTGATATGGACTTAAAACTATGCAAAATCACTGCCCACCCTCTGCCCATCTTGTCCCCAAACCTAACAGTGTCCACAGGTCCCCTCTCCTCTCCAGCTGTGGTGGGGAAGCTGTCTGGCATGTGGAACACACAGCACAACAGGGCCCCTGAGAAAGAAAGTGCTACTCCTCAAGTGCTCCACATCTGTCCATTTCCACATCTGTCCTCCAAGCACCTGAGATCAATGCAGTGTGACTAGAAGGGGAGGGGGAGAATCCAAGGAGAAGCAGCTTTGGGCCCATTAGTGACAACTCTTGAGTTCCTCTCAATATTCACAAGGAGGTGCGAGCTTTGTTAGACAGAGCAGGGAGACAAAGAGATTAGACAGGGAATGCACCCACACAACCCCTATCCCTACACCTCTGTAGTGACCCAACAGCCTGAGCCTCTCCTAGAGATCTGATCACCTTCAGTCTAGTGCGCTATCAATCAAGGCCATGGTGAGAACTGGGTCAGGCCATGGGAAATCCTGAGTCATCCTCTTCGAGGCAATGTTGGCTGCTCTCTCTGAAGACCAATCTGGGTCACTAACTCCACTGTAGCCCTTGTGTCTAGCCAATCTAGGTGAATGAAGAGAGTGTGTGTACAAATGGGAAGCAAGGGGTGGGTACAGGGGAAGAAGCCACTGTTGCTTTTCCTCACAGGGAGCACTTCATAGCAGCAGCCTTGACAGCAGTATAAGTAGCAGCAGCAGCACCATATGCATGATACTACAGGCAAAAGATCCAATCCCAGTTGCAGTGGATACAACACAAGGTGAAGCCATCACGACACCAGACAAGTCATCAGGAGGTGGCATTATCTAAAACTGGAATTGGCTTATTCTACTGCTGGTCTTGCTGGTAGCCATCATGTTGCTGATCTGCTGTTGCAGGCTGTGCTACAAGAAGGTCAAGTCTCCTGTCCCCCTCCCCCACTCTGGTTCCCACACACATGCCCTTCTCCAAGGAAATAGTGTCACAAGGCAGTCCTATATCCAGTCTGCTTCAAATTTCCCATCTGACCAAGGGACTAACAGCATCCAGGAGACACATAAAGTCACAAATATAAACATCCAAGTCATGGGTCCCAAGAATTGTTCAGCATAGCTGAAACAGGAGATCTGTCTGCGAGGCTTGGCCTGAAAAGAAAGCCCTGCACAGTGGCCATCCGAGCACCCTTAGGTCGGGGCCATCTTGTATTCACTATACATTTATAGGCCTCATGTAGCCAAACCCCAGAGGTGCCCCTTTATTTCAGGGCAGGATCCCTTACGAAGTCCAGTGGCCCCATATGCAGGGCGATGACTTTGAGGCATGATTAGGAAGCCCGAGGTCAGAGATACCTTTGACACCAATCCTTTCCTGACCACAGTGTGTCATGCAACCCCCATACTGGGCTGCAGAGGCACAAAGAGAAAGCAGAACCACCCTGCCCCACCAGGAAATGCAGTTACCCTTCAGGCTTTTGGTATAACACACACATCCTGAGATGTCACTAGGGCTTGGCCATAGCATAGCAAGATGTAGGGATGGTACTGGCATCTGGGACAGGGTGTAGAAGAAGAAGAGCTAGGATGGAAGGAAGAGAGCTGGAGGAAATGGAAGAAGAGGCCTGGGAGGTGGGGGCAGGTGGCATTTAGTACATAGCTCTCAGGGCCCATCTCTTCCTGGAGCTGCAGTGAGCAGTGAAATCCAGGGACTAAATTAGAGGGTGAGGAGGCTGCAGGAGGAATGGGGAGGCTGAGTGACAGTGAGCTTCTACCAATAGGAAGGGTGAGTGTGGGCTCTACTGCAGCTGGGCTCAGACACATGTGAGGCACTCCAGCTGTGGGCCTCTCCAGGGACCAAACCTAGGACCAGATAGCCTCTCCCTCATTGGACAGGGATGGTGATGCCTCTGGCAGTTAGAGCACTCTGGACACAGCACCGCAGCAGGCAACAAGCACCCACACAGGCCATGTTGTCTTCCTGCTCCAAGCCAAGGTCCCCTCTATTGGCAGGACCAAGGCAGAGCCCACCCTCCCTCTCCAGCCCACTTTTGTCTGTTTCACATTCCAGCCTAAGGAGCCACTACCACCGCCACCTCCACCACAGCCAGAGAGGTGACATGGATGGGGGAAGAGGGTGATACTGTCACACTAACCTTTCTTAAGGGATATCAGAATACCTCACTACTTTGGCAGTGAACAGGGGGGAATGCAGATCAATGATTGTAACAGAAAGCCGAGGGGCTCAAACTTATGTCAACTAGACAATACCATCAACAGACTCCCAGCATTTCCAAAAACCAGGGCTTTGGAGACCTGATCCAGCGAGTGCAGCTGTCCATTGCTTCATTTGCATTGGATCCCATAGGGCTCTCTGTAGAAGGCCAAGGATGCAAATGGGTTCTTAGTATAGGAACCGCATAAGTCAGAGCCGGTCTCCATATTCAAGTTCAGAGCCTTTGGGATTCAGTACACCTATCTCTATCACTGGCTGGTAAGGCTAAGGGTTTCACTGTGGTCAGCCTAAGAATCCCAGGGCTGGGGAAAAGAGAGGATATTGAAACTGACTATCAGCTATGAGGGATGTCCCTAGCTGAGCACAAGGACCAGGATGGGGAAACAACTGTGCCTTCCTCTGGGAAGGGGGCCAGAAGAGGTAAAGAAAAGCTGCAGCAAACAGAGACTGGGATGGGGCCTGTGCTTGGGGTGGGAACATATTTCCTATCCATATGGGACAGTGCGGGTTATTGCGAGCCCTGCTTGCTTGCCCCTGTATTGGCCATGTCCTGGTGGAGGAGAATGCCACCTCCATTGCTTACCCTCTGCACAGCCTGCTGGCTAGGCCTGTGCCAAGGAAAAGTGACCTCAGCAGAACCAAGAGCATGACTATTGGCATTGTGGGAAGCTCAATATCTGCAAACCAGAAGGCTTTGGTTACTCTTCTCATGAATGAACTCCCCAGGGTGTGCATTACAGCCTTCCTTTCACTCCACAGCATTAGCTGACTGACCACCCCCTAGTGCAGTTGTATTAAGGGACTCTGTGCTCGAGACTGCAGGCAAGACACAGAACAAATTTTTTTCACTTCTAGGATCCAGAGGGAGAACCTGTCTCCTCCTACATCACCACCTGCTTCAGCTCCATCTCCATGTCCTGTTAACCCAAACCCTACTGTGATTGATGCATGCTTTGGCTGTGGATAAAAAGGGGTACAGATGACTGGGTTGGGCAGGATGTGACTTTGATCTCAGCTGGGGACCTCAGTCCCAGTCAAACACCACAACAGTTGCCTAGTGTGGGGGGAGATACAGGACATGCATCCCTCTGTGTCTACTGACACCTGGATCCCTGTCTCTCTCCCATAGCTAGAGGGGAGCAGTACAATGGAAGGTTCTCTGAGAGTTGGCAGCCCTCTGTGTAGATTCCAAGTCCCTTCATTCACACAGCCACTGTGGCCTGTCTTACCAGTCTCTGCTTCCCATGTTATTGCCTCAGCCCTAACAATGTCTTTGCTGTCACCCTTAGTCTGTGGATGAATAAGCCAAGACCTATTGGGTCTATCTAGCAAGTTCAGATACAGTATATACAGAAAAGATCAGTCATGAGTTACCTTTAGTCCACCAGGAAAACTGGTCAAAATAATGCCAGTGGCCATGGTCAGACAGGGCTTTGAAAGTAATGGAAGAAAAAAGACTACCAAAGATTGCAAGACTCAAGTCAAACATTGCAAGGTTTGAGTCCTCAAATAGAGACAAATAAAAACAAAAACAAAAACAACGACAAGAAAAATAACAGCAGTCTGAGGGAATGCTGTAAATAGAAAATCTGAAACTGGTCAGGAAATACATATGCATTGATAAACAATAGATTATAAGAGATGGAAGAGAGAATCACAGGCATTGAAGATACCCTAGGAGGGAAATAGATTCATCAACCATATAGCATGTTATGTCCAAAAAAGTCCTGACACAAAATATCCAGGGAATTTGGGACACAGAGAAAAGGCAAAACCTAGAATAACAGATGTAAAAGAAGGCGAAGAAGCCCAACACAAAGGTATAGATATTATATTCAACAAAATCAAAGAAGAAATCTTTCCCAACCTAAATTAATACATGCCAATGGAAGTACAAGAATCTTACAGAACACCAGATAGAGTGGAACACAAAAAGATCCCCGCACCACATAACAATTAAAATATCAGACATACAGTATAAATAAAAATATTAAGAGCATCAGAGGAAAAAGGCCAAGTAACATATAAAGGCAAACCTATCAGAATAAACCTGACTCCTCCATGGAAAATCTGAAGGCCAGAAGGACCTCGATATCTACCAACACAAAGAGACTATGGATGCCAGCCCACTCTACTATACCCAGCAAAATTTCATTCACTGTTGATGGAAAAACCAAGTTATTTCATGACAGAATCAGATTTAAACAATACACATCAACTAATCCAACCCAAGGAATTCAACTCCAACCACAGACAATATATAATCCCACTATACCAACAGCCAAAAGAAAAATGGGGGAGTGAGCAAATCCACACATAATACCACCATGACCAACAAATCCAAAACAAACAAGAATTAACAATCAATGGTCATTAATATCCCTCAATATTATGGTCTTAAGATGCCTATAAAAAGACACATGCTAAAAGAATTGATCAAACACAGAGTCCATCTTTCTGCTGCATTAAAAAAAAAAAAAAAAAAAAACATACCTCAATTTCAAAGACACACCCTACCTCAGAGTTATGGGATGGGAAATGATTTTCCAATAAAATGTATCCAAGAAACAAGCAGGTGTAGCAATTATAATAATTTACAAATTAGAACTTAAACTAAAGCCAATTTAAAAGTATGAAGAAGGACATTTCTGATTCATCACAGGAGAAATATATCGAGATGAAGTCACAATTCTCAACATCTATGCCCCAAATAGAAAGGCACCCACATTCGTTAAACATTGATAAAACCCAAATCACACATAAAACTCTACTCACTTATAGTAGGAGATTAAGCAATCACATCTCAACACTAGACAGGTCCACTAGGGCAAAACTTAACAAAGAAACAAAGGAACTAACAGAAGTTATGACCCAATTGGGTTTAACAGATAGTTATAGAACATTCCATCCAAACACACAGGAATATAGCTTCTTCTCAGTCCCACATGGAACCTTCTCGAAAATTGACCACATACTCGGCCATATAGGAAATCTCAATAGGTACATAAAAATTGGAATAACCCCTTGTATCTTATCACCACCATGCTTTAAAGCTAGAATTCAACACTAACACAAATGGCAGGAACCCTACGAACTCATGGAAACTGAACTATTGCAACAAAACCATTGCAACAAAAGAAATTAAAGGCTTCCTAGAATTCAATGAGAACAAAGACAGGATATATCCCAAATTATGGGCCACTTTGAAAGCAGTACTAAGAGGAAAGTTCACAGCACTAATGAGCACATTAAGAAACTGGAGAAGAGTCATATTAGAGAATTACATGCACGACTGAAAGCTCGAGAAGTACAAAAAGAAGCAAACTCACCCTGGAGTAGATTCCAGGAAGTAATCAAATTGAGGGCTGAAATCATTAAAGTAGAAACTAGGAAAGCAATACAAAGAATTACTGTAACAAAGAGTTGGTTCTTCAAGAAAATCAACAAGATAGAGAAACTTTATCCAAAGTAACCAAAAGGCAGAGACAGAACATGAAAATTAACAAAATCAGAAATGGAAATGGGGACATACCAACGGACATTAGGAAATGCAGAGAATCTGCAAGTCATGCTTGAAACGTGTTCTCCAGAAAATCAAAAATTTCATGGAAATGAACAAATTTCTGGATAGCTATTACTTACCAAAATTAAATCAGGAACATATAAGCAATTTAAATAGACATATAACCCCTAATGAAATAGAAGCAGTCATAAAAATATTCCAAGCCAAGGGGAAAAAAAAAAAAGCCCAGGGCCAGATGGTTTCAGGGCAGAATACATCCAGAAATGTAAATAAGAGCTAATACTCCTTAAAGTGGTCCACACAATAGAAGCAGACCAGTCATTGAGATCTCTTTCTACAAGGCTGCAGTAACCTTGGTACCCAAGCCACACAGACACAACTAAGAAAGAGAACTATAGACCAATATTCCTCAGGAAAACTGATGCAAAAATACTCAATAAAATGCTGGCAAATCAAATTCAAGAACACAACAGACAAATCATACACTATGACCAAGTAGGCTTCATCCCAGGGATGCAGGGATGGTAAAACATAGAAAAAATCCATCAATATAATCCACCATATAAACAAACTGAAAAAGAAAAACCACATGATCATTTCTCTAGATGCGAACAAAGCCTATGACAAAAATCTAACAGCCCTTCATGATTAAGTTATTGGATAGATAGGGATAACAGGAACATACCTAAACATAATAAAAGCAATATATATATATAGCAAAATGGTGAGAAACTCAATGCAAATCCCCTAAAATCAGGAACAAGACAAGGCTGTGGACATATCTCTTCAATATTGTACCTGAAATTCTAGCTAGAGAAATAAGACAACAAAAAGAGTCAAGGGAAACAAATTGGAAAAGGAAGAAGTCAAATAGTTTCACTTTCTGCAGATGATATCATTGTATACATAAGTTACCTGAAGAATTCTACAGGGAACTCCTAGAGCTGATAAACACCTTCAGCAACATGTCAGGATACAAGATTGTCTTAAAAAAAAAAAATACAAAATCAGTAGCCCTACTATATATAGACGACAAAGGGGCTGAGAAAGAAATCAGAGAAACCTCAGTATTTACAATAGCCACAAACTGCATAAAATATCTTGGGGCTAATGCTAACCAAACAAGTGAAACACCTATATAATAAGACCTTTAAGTCTTTAAAGAAATTAAAGAAGATACCAGAAAATGGAAAGATCTCCTATGCTTTTAGATAAGTAGGATCAACATAGTAAAAATGGCAATCTTGCTAAGAGCAATCTGCAGATTCAATGCAGCTCACTAAAATCCAAGCAGAATTCCTCACAGACCTTGAAAGAATAATACTCAATTTTAGATGGAAAAACCAAGACCCAGGATTGCCAAAACAACCCTATACAATAAAGGAACTTCCAAGGCATCACCATTCATGACTTCAGGCTCTATAATAGAGCTATAGACCTGAAATCATCTTGGTACTGGCACAAAAATAGACAGGTAGAGCAATGGAATCAAATTGAAAACCCTGATATTAACACACACTATACTCAACACCTGATTTTTGATAAAGAGCAAAATTATACAATGTAAAAAAGAAAGCCTCTGTTATGAGTAAGGTTTTCTGTCAGCTTGCTCTCAATGTAGGGCCAGCACCAATTAACACACAAGAGTCCCTGTATTTGATATAATGCTGTTGGCCAGTTATTTGTTTCTTATAGGCTAGCTCTGTCTTAAGTATTATTAACCCATTTCTATTAACCTAAATATATCCATGTGATCTCATCTTCCCGGAGAGTGGGCTGGCGTTCTGTACTCTCTGGTCTCTACATGCCCGACTCCTCCCTACTCCTTCCTCAAATCCTCCTTGTCTTCTAGTCCCTCCTATCTTGCTTTCCTATTGTCCAACAGCTCTTTATTAACCAGTATGACAAACATAATTACAGAATGACATCTCCCATCATCTCCTCTTTTCTGTCTAAATAAAAAGAAGGGTTTTAACCTTAACATAGCAAAATATATCACACAACAGTTATCAAATAAGAATCACATTTAACAATAGTTAGTCCATTAATATTTAGTAAGATTTGAAGAAAATAGTCTATCACCTATCCTATCTTTGTGAATCTAAAGTCTTCCATGTAACCTATCTTACTAAGGAAAACTATAATCATAACTATCTGTCTTCAACTCCATCAAAGACCACAGAAGGATAATATACAAACTCTAGAAATGACAGAGACATCTTGCCTGGCCAGTCACCCGAAGTTTTTCTGTAGTGTTCCATCTTCAGCCTATAGGCCATAGTGTGTCTAGCACACTCCTCAGCAAAGGAGGAAACTAAACTGTCCACCTGTAGTGGCAGTTTGTGGGTCATTTTTCTCTGTGTCCTGCATACTGTCTGGCAGACTCTTTAATGAAGCAGGAACTCTGTAGCAATGTCCATCTTGTATCAGCTGTCACTTTTTGAGGGTCTTGCAGGTGCAGATTATACAGCATAAAGTCAAATAGTCCAGACAAGAGCAGTATCTTGTCCAAATGGCTAGTCTGGCTATACTGGAAGTAACTTCATAATGTGTTTCTTCAAGGTCCATCTTCCTTTCTGACACAGATTGTGTTGCCAGGAGCAATTATGTCTCACTGTAAAGAAAAGCCGTAAACCATTTTAAATGCCATATTCTGTAGGTCTTTGAAAGGTTTGAAGGATGCCTATTCATCACAATACATCTCTATATATCTAGAAATACTAACCTAACTGTAAGTTCTGACTATTATATATAACTATCTACACCCTGTATTAAATTATACATTACATTTCTAAATGAGTTATATAAACACAATACCTAAACAAGAGGAGACATATACTTAATTACAAAATTGACCTTAAATTATATCAATAAATGAGAATCCATTCCAAAGTAAAGGATTCATAACTATATCATAATTCCCTTTTTACCTTTAAAAGGAAATTGGTTGTGGTCATTAACCATTTATAACCTACTCCATATAAACAAAGCAAACATTTATAAACCACATTTGGGAATTTTGGGCGTTGTTCTTTCCAAACTGCTTCCTGCCAATAGGGGGCACTGTCATTGGGGATCCTAAGAAGATGTAGAAATCCTGGCTTTAGTCTTCAATGCTGCCCTGTCCCAGCTGTTTTAAATGTTGATCACCTGGGATGCTGTTTCAGGGGGTCTGGCTTGCTCAAACCACATTAGTCAGGAAGGAATCCACAGCTTTTTATTTTCTATGGAAACAAACATAGAAATCATTTTTCCCAGTAACTTGTTTTAGACTTAAATTTTGAAGTCAAAGCACTTTTAAAATATATAAATAGAATTAATCCAGCAGCTTTTTCTTTTACCAGTTGTTGTTTCCTCAGCAGTCAAACGACACAAAGACAATATAATACCGTACAATATCCAGATTTTCTCAGTCCTTTTCACCTTTATGTGGCTTTTTATTACTCTGTTTCTTTTATTTTTATTTTTTTTTATTTTTTTGAGACAGGGTTTCTCTGTGTATCATTTATCTGTCCTGGAATTCACTCTGCATACCAGGTTTACTTTGGTATCACAGAAATCTGCTAGCCTCTGTCTCCCGAATGCTTGGATTAGAGGTGTGTGCCACCACACCAAGCTCCTCTCTATCTTTTTAAAACCATTTTATTCTTTTTTCTCTCCCAAACCTATGTATATTTTAAAACACACTGTAAACCCTTAGCGGTTTTTCTTAATCTGAATCTGACTTTACTTTAAATCTTTATCTTTTTCTGGCCACAAGTCTTTTATCTACTAGACAACATTCTTAAAATGAAAGCCAAAGTTTTTTCAGCCGTGGTCTATCAAAGATGGCGGCTGGTACTTTTACCAACAGCACTGAGAGCTGTGCTCATTCCCTTTGTCTGCAAGGCAAAGGACATAGTCAATAAGACAAAACAGCAGCCCTCATCTGACAGAGGGCTGAGTTCCAAAATATACAAAGAACTTAAGAATCTGGGTAGGAAAATAACAAATAATCTAATTAAAATTTGGGGTACACAACTAAATAGAGAATTCTCAATATAGGAATCTAACTTGGCTAAAAGATATTTAAGAAAGTGATAAACTTTGTTAGCCATCAGGGAAATCTAAATCAAAACAACCCTGTGATTCCATCTTACTCCCGGCAGAATGGCTAAAATCAGAAACGCCAAAGACAGTTTATACTGGAGAAGATGTGGAGAAAAGGGAATACCCCCCTCCATTGCTGGTGGGAGCGCAAACTCATTCAGCCACTGTGGAAATCAACATGGCATTTCCTCAGGAAAACAGGAATCAGTCTACCACAAGATCCAGCTTTTCCACTCTTAGGCATTATTCAAAAGATGCACATTCATACAATTAGGACATTTGTTCAAATCTGTTCATAGCAGCATTATTTGTAATAGCCAGAACCTGGAAGCAACCTAAATACTCCTCAACTGAAGAATGGATGGGGAAAATGTATTACGTTTACATAATGGAGTACTACTCAGCAGTAAAACACAATGTAATCTTGCAAGTCCCATGCAAATGGATGGAACTAGAAGAAACTACCCTGAGTGAGGTAACCCAGTCACAAAAGAACAAACATGTCACATACCCACTCATATATTGACTTTAGACATAGAACAAAGGATTACAAGCCTACAGTCCTTACCATCAGAAAAGTTAGGAAACAAGGAAGATCCTGGGAGAGGCATACCTGGTTCCCTGCAGAAGGGGGAAAGGGATAAGATCTCCTGCACAAATTGGGAGCATAGGAGGAAGGGAGAGGGATTTAGGAGAAAGAGAAGGAGAGAAGAGGGGAGAAGAGGGCATGAAGGAGCAGGAAAATCGAGTCAAGGAAAGAAAAGAGGAGAGCAAGAAAAGAGATACCATATAAGATGGAGCAATTATAGGTTTAAAGAGAAATTTGGCACTAGGGAAATGTCCAGAGATCTACAAGGATGACACCAACTAACAATCTAGCAATAGTAGAGAGGCTACCTTAAATGCCCTTCCTTGATAATGAGATTGATGACTACCTTATAGGATATCCTAGAGCCTTCATCCAGTAGCTGATGGAGACAGAAGCAGACACCCACAGTCAAACACCAAGCTGAACTCCTGGAATCCAGTTGCAGACAGGGAGGAGTGGTGAGCAAAGGAGTCAAGATCAGGCCGGAGAAACCCACAGAAACTGTTGACCTGAAATGAGCATGGGATGGACCCAGACCCCCTGAATGTGGTGTTATTTTGGAGGACTGGGCAATCTATGGGGCCTCTGGTAGTGGATTAGTATTTATACCTAGACTATGAAAGGACTTCAGGAGGCCATTCCACATAGAAGGATACTCCCTCAACCTAGACACATGGGGGAGGGCCTAAGCCCTGCTCCAAATGATATGACAGACCAAATGATATGAAGACTCCTCATGGACGGCCTCACCCTCCCCTGGGACCCAGAAAGGAAATGGGATGGGTGTTGGGCAGGGTCAGGGGAGGAGGAGAGGGTGAGAGAACTGGGACTGACATGTGAAACAAGCTTTATGATGTTAGGGGTCATCACGCAAGGCTCAAAGTATAAATTCCTAGCTACAGCTTAAGTTTATCTCTCTAAGACTGCTCACCTGAGCAGTGTGTCTTAGCTGAAGGTCATGTCCAGTTGCTAACAGAAGTCTGATTCAATGGTGAGGATCCTGAGGGAGACTCTTCAGCCACTGCAATATCAAGGTGGGGGTCTCTCCTGATATGCAAAACAGAACATTGCTCTTAACCTCATATTATATATAAGTATATGCTTATATAGTGTCTAGTGGGTATCATGGGGTCTAGGACTGTGGTTACCTTGAGTGAGTGATATCATTGGGTTCTGGTTATCAGGTGCAGACTTGGGTGTAGTGGGAATCCTGACTAAGCTAGTCTTACATGTCTAAAAGGTATTTTATTATTTATTTTTACTATACTCATTGCAGGACTTGAATTGTTGGGCCTACTATTCCCAGTAAGAAGTCCCTATGATTGATCCTGAAGCTGGCTGGCACAGATTCCACCATCCTCCTGCTTCCCCAGCAGCCCAAGCAGAGCCTGGCCTTATAGCACACTGAGTAGACTGCACTTAGGGCAGTGGTTCCATAGCCAGGGGTAAACGGCCAGGCCTAATGGCAGGGTCTCATCCCTTCTGTATAAAATAGGACACAAGTCTTCTTTACACTCTATAACATGAAAGAGTGAGGTGCTACAAGCTTTGCTGGAGTGGACAGAGCTGCATCTGCTGTCTCACTCACTGGGCCATTCCTAGTGTGTGCTATACCAAGTCCACCCACTTTTGCGTCCACTTTAAGGAGAAATGTCAACAGCATGATCATTGCTTTGACTTAATGCACTATTTATGGACAAGCCATTTAAGTAGACCCTGGAAGAGGTGAGTCCAGGCCATAGTGTTAGCATTTTAGTCTGGTACTTAGGAGGTTTCTATTTCAGCATCTTCTATATTTGAGGCTAACGAATCTCAGCAAATGAGGGTCACTTTTTTCAATTGTGTGTTTATCAACATGACAAATAGCAGGTAAGTCATACCAGGTGACCAAGTGCCCCTGTATAGCTATTAGAGCAAGCCTGCGAAACATCTTAACAGTGCCAAGAAGGTGGGATTCTAATCTACCCAAGGCACTGTAGGCTAGAATTAGCCTATGTGAGTACTTCATAGGCAAACAACCCTGGTGTTTGTTTTCTGCTAGTTGCCTTCTGTAGCCTGTAGGACAGGCACAGAAAGGCAAACAATTACTATCATCCAACTGAATCTGGAGTTTTAACCCAAACATGGACACAGGAAAAGGAGTCAGACATGTGTGATGCCTCAGATCTATAAGTCCAACTCTGGAGAATCTGCAGGAGGGTAACGATGGGACTGGGGTAGCTTGGGCTATATACTGAGTTCAAGGTCTACCAAGGTTACAGAATGACACAGTTTTAAAATGCTATGAGAAAGGGGTGGTTGGGGTTGGGATCAGAGACTTGTAGCATGTTGTAACAGTGGGCCATGGCCTGGCTCTGGTGTGGCACTGAAGGGAAGATGCAGGTGTGGATGAGGATTAAAATAAACAAAGAAATTATGGGATGGGAGTATTTATCTAAAGACTGTACGAACTGGAAGGTTCTGTGGAACTGATAAGAGCATATCTGAGTTGTGTGTTTAGCAGATGCCCAGATTCAAGACCTGGCTTAGGATTGGGGAGGAAGATAACATAGGAATAGTTGAAGACCAACACCATATGGGTCATCACAGGTGTTGAGGTACCATGAACACCCCCTAGCTTTGGGATGCAAGTTGTGGGACTCAAGTGCCCAATTTCCAGAATAGAAAGAGATGGAAGATGTTGTGACAGGCAGACCTCTCTGAAGGACACTTATTTGTGTAGGGGACAGAGCACCAACTTGTCAGCCCATAGAGCAGGGAGAGCTGACCAGCTGGCTCATGGCTGGTGAGCCAAAGCTGTGGATGTACTGTTCAGAGCTGGAAGTGCATGTTTGCCTGGGAGCTTTGTGACTTGAGGATGAATTGTAAACTTGGGGTGATGCAGGGCACCATTACAGGCATCTCCAGACACTCAGTGGTTTATAAAGACATCTCCAACCATTAGAAATGTAGTACAAAGGCAGCTAAACAGTGAGCCAAATGCCTGCCTTTATCTGATCCCTGGAATTGGGAGAGTGGGTTAGGGGACAAATGTCAGCTTTGGGTGCCATCTTCTGGAACAGTGTAGCATTAACATTGGCTACCTCACTCTCATCCCCCAGGTCTCAGAATGAGGCCTGGGCACAGAATGAGGGAGGAGTGAGGTTGCCAAGGCAGGATACCCCTAGGCAGGGATGTGGATGGACAGGACTTTCACAGTCCACTCTATCTCCAGGGCACAGGCTCCACAGATGTACCCTGTATCCACCTCATAAACTGAGCCCTGTGCTCCCTCTTGACTGGCAAGTTCTACCAGGCCAATGGCTCTCTGGGATCCCTTCCTGAGATGCTCAATTTTATCTAAGACAACAGCAAAGAAGGGAAGACAGCTTCAAGATTTTAGTCACAAGAGATGGCATCTCTGAGTTTGAGGCTCCTAAGTTATTTCCAGGCAGCAGAGCTGATCGTTAACCTTCTAGCCTTTGTGTCCTTGTCCTCCTCAAACTGTCACAGGGATCCCAATTCCAGGGTCACTACTCCCTCGTTTGTCCAAGGGACCGTATGCCTCCTTTCACAATCACTTTGACATCATGTTTGTCATGTGACAGGAAGCTGATGGCACAGCTTGGTCTGAGATGTCTTGGCAGGGTATTGGTCTGAGGTCCTTCTTCAAGGCAGCGATGCTGGTGATACCAAAGAACTGAGTTTGTTTTCTCTTTCTAATGGAAATTTGTCAAGAGGTATGTTTTTATTAGATTCCCCTCCCCCAATTATTTGCAGGTCCTTTCCATTTACCCTCCCAAATTTTTTCTTTCGCTCTTTCTTTAAATACACAAAAGAAAACCCCAGGAAACACAAATACAACCACAAAATCAGAAATAAAAAAAGCAAAAGGCCAATATGATTTTTTTTTAAAGTACAAAAATACCATTGTGTTTTGTGTTCTGCAATTACTCCTGAACATGTAGCCTTCCTCAAAGTGTATTAATACACATAATGAGATTCCATGGAGAAAAGTGATTTTTTTCCTTTGTCAGTGGTTATCAATCATCTTAGTTGGAGATGGGAGCCTGTGCTTACTTCCTCCATTTAGTTATGGGACCCTTTCTGGCATGAATGTGTGCAGGTCTCCTTTGTTCTGCCAGAGTCTCTGTGAGTCCTTAAGTTCCTGGTTTATTGAACATCATTGGATGTCTCCGTCTCCCCACTGCCTGCACTGAGCCCTATTCTTGTGGGCCTAGTTTGTAGGATGGGGCAGTAGGCAGGTGTGGAAATCTGACAAGAAAGGCTAATCTTGGCTGGGCACATGCTGGTGGGGCGCTGTTTTTCTCCACACAGCTATCAGTTTCCTGGGGATCTCAGTAAAGTAAGGTGGGAGAGGACAGGAATGGATTTGGAAACACAGGGCTCCCTGTGGGTCAGGATACTCCCCAAGGCAAATAACACGTAGAGAAACCTGCTCAGCCTGGGCCACATCCTTAAAACCAACCCTCACTCCCATGGCATCCTACAGTTGACAAGGGATATACCCCTTCTAGCTGGGGTCACATTACAAATGGACCTGTGGAGTTTTGGCAAACTATCTGATTTACCCAAGGTAGTCACAAAGGAAATAGAGTTCTTTATAATTCACCTGTGCACCCTTTTCCTCCAGTGTTGGGCCAAATCTCATGGCCAGAAGGCACCAGTCAGACCTCATGAATGTTGCCTCATGTCAAGAAGGGTCCAGTCTGCTTGGATATTTCAGTTCAGGTAGCTGTAGCCACAGAGGGCAGGGTCTCTGGGCCTGCTTACTCCTTATCAAGCCTGTGATATGGCCAAAATGTAGAAGACTTTTCTGTGACCCCTAACAGCTGCCTCCCTTCTCTCCCTTTACCAGCCCACCATTCAGAGACACTGCTACCTTATACAAGCTTCAGTCCAGAAAGATGGATGGTTTGGACAAGGTGTGATTATTCTGGCAGCTATAATAAAGCATCACAAACCATGTGGCTTACAAACAATAGGGATTTTCTCTTCACTCAGCTCAGGAGGGTGAAGTCTAAGGCTGAGGCACTCTAGTGTCTGGTTAGTCAGTTCTGTGGCTCTTGATAATGCCTCTGGCTGTTTTCTCATATGACAGATGAATCCCACTGATGGGGCTCTGCTCTCATGGCCTAGGACACGCTCTATGATGTCATGCTGTGCTATGAGTGTAGGGGTTTCCATACAAGTATTATAGGGGGATGGACACATTGAGACCTCAAGCTAGGCTGGCTGGACTTCTGTTCCCTCTCTCCTCCCAGGGATAGACACAGGACAGCTCCTGCTCTGTAACCATTTGAGCCAGTCTGTTAGTGTCATTCTCTTCTTATCTACCCCATGTTGATCCATTTCTTCTGCTTCTCACGACTAAACACGACAAACTCACCTGTATAACGTGTACGGGTTTTTCTGCCTGCCGCTTGGTTTTGTCCTGCCGCTGCGCCGCCAGCCCCAAATAACACACAGAGACTCTGTATTTGATATTATCCTGTTGGCCAGTTACTAGTTTCTTATCGGCTAGCTTTATCTTAATTATTAACCCATTTCTGCTGATCTATGTATTTCTCTTACCGGGGAGCCGGCGGCATACTGCTTTCTTCAGACTCTCCATCTTGACTCCTCCTTACTACTTCCTATTTCCTCCTTGTCTCCTAGTCCCTCCTATCTTCCTTTCCTATTGGCCAACAGTGCTTTATTATTAACCAGTATGAGAAACATATACAGAATGACATCTCCCATCACACCTGCCTGCTAGCAATGTGAAGTAGAGAACAGGATGAAGGTGTGGAGAAAAGAATGGAGGATGGGAATGAAGGGAAGGAAGGGAAGCAGGGAAGGAGGCATAGGAAGAGGGAGAAATGGAGAGGGAGAGGAGGAAGGGGAGAAAGGAGGAGGAAGGAGACTGATGAGTTCCCCTCTACCATCCAGACTTCTACATGCTGGACCAGTCGCAGTGCAGAGACAAAGGGGTGAAGCAACAGCACCGAGACTTCAGCTGTGTGTGACCATGAGCTCCTGTTGACTGTGAAGGGATGCTTGTGCAATGTGCTTGTAGAGGGACTCCATGCTGTCACTGCTAGTGGTAGGAGAGACACTCCTGCCTTCAAGGAGCCCAAACAGGAGTCCAGGATTAGAGATCAGGCAAAACAATGAAAAGTCCCTGAGCCATACACCTCAGGAAGACTCTCTGTACTTGGGGGACAAAGACAGAGTCCCAGGATGCACTTGTAGGCAGTATCTTTGCCTAGAATCCTAGTCCCTCCTCTTAAAGACTACTAGGCTTAGGGAAAGCACTCATAAGTGTACTTCCTCCATTGAAAGGGAGGCAACAGGCAACCTCAGAAATCACTGGCAAGGATACCCTGACTCGTTGGTGGTGCCTGAGACTAAAGTCAAGGCTAGGTGGACAGACACCCTAAGGCTCTGGCTGACATCCACTAACTTTCAGGCTGAGGGTCATGTGTTGAGAAGGTTTATCCTATAAACTAAAGCCATGTGTGCACTCTGGAGTGTCTAGCTGTACTACTTTGATAAAAGTGACAACCAATGCCTGACTGCTCAGGGCAGGGCACTGAAGGGTATTGACAGAACCCAGGGTAGAGGCAGAAGGCCTGGTCATGAAGTCCCAACCCAGCCTGCATTGCTGCAACTATACTGTCACAGTCCTGCCACAGCACAGGTCTTTGGCAATGGAAGAGAGTCATGGGTATCTGTGTTCCCACCTTGTCACCAGCAACCTCTGTTCCAGTTTGACCTTATTCCTCCCATAGGAGATGTTTGATTGACAGTAGAAAGTGTTAAACAGTGGAAACTGGAGAACTGGAAAGGGTAGGAGAGGCTCAGGTCCATCCAGGTGCACAGCCCAAGCTGTGACAGTCAAGGGCAGTACATGGCAGTGAATCTTGGTAATGTTAAGAGACAGAAGTCTCCTGAGCAAGTGCTTTTCAGGTTGAACTTATGCAATGAACAGAAAAAGCCCACACAGACCCCTTCACACAACACAAGGCACTCCAGCACAGCTTTCCTTCTGGAGATATGCAGGGTGGTGCAACATTGACTATCCACAGATTAAGTCAGTACCAGTTACAGGAGATGTGTCATCTTTACACCAGTAGTTGCATTGTAGGCATTCAATTACAGTGCCTGGGTGTAATATGCCCTTCAGGGAAATGGGGAGTATGGGAGGCCACCACTTAATTATCAAATTTTGAACAACCAGATAGCCTGTGTTTGGCCTCTCTGGGGTGTTTTCAGAGGATCCTGGGACCCTTCATGGAGTCCTCATGCTGGTGTACCTGGTCCCTATGGGATCACATAGACATGGTGTATGTGCTGGTGGCTGAACATGGTAACACTTAACTCTATTGAAGCTTGATACAAAGGACACACTGGGGGAGTTTGCTTGATCCAGTAAAGTTCAGATGCCCTCTTGGCTTGGGGATCACATGGCATATCTCGTAAGAGAAGTCTTTCTTCCCGAAGGGGATTTACTTCTTCTTAGGACACATTCATAGTTCTTCGATCTGGACAATGGAAACTAGGAACATGCAATCCTGATGAAAATTTCAAGGACTTCTTTTGCAAAACCTTAGGGAAAGTGACCTCAAGGGAGTATTTAAAGAATGGGAGGGGCAGTTTCATAGATATCTTCATGGATATTCCATCGGTCTCCCTGTTTGCAGATACATGAAGACAGACTTGGAAGAGGTGGGACCAGCTGGCTTTGCCTGGTACACCAGACAGTGAGCATCTCTCTAGATGTGGATCATGCTGATGATCAGCAAATCAGAGCTTTGTCACTACAACCTAAGACTTGGTACAGATGTCCAATCAATACACAAATGCCTCTTAAACTTATTATTTTGTTGCTTTAGATGATGGGCAAAGAGAATGTGTATGACATTGGATTCTACATATTTTCAGGAATGGGGGAGGTAGCAGAGGCAGTACCCTGCAGGGAGTCGTAGGCCATCTGTTTGTGCATGGGACTACCAGTAGTTGAGAATGTAGAGCTCCTTGTGCGGTAGACACATCTTAGAACACAGAGTTTTGCAATGGGAAAGCACTCTGGGATCGTTAGAAGACAGATCTTCCAGTTACAAGGTGCTTATGAGAGGTTAAAACACTCCCTACTGGGCTGAAGATCAATCTGTGTGGTACATGTTTGTTGTGTGATATGAACACAGTCTCTATTAGAGCAAAGTCCAAAGTAGGCTAGGATTTACAACAGTGGTTTTGGCATATTGCCCTTAGAGGAAGGAGAAAATCAGAAGTCCACAGAGATGTCATTGGAAGGCTGAAGCTGCCTGACTTAAGGTGGAGGAGTTAGGACCCATCAGGACTCAACTGGTTATGCTGGCCACATTGATGCAAAATCATAATCAACATGAAGTTACTTGTGTCAAGTCCTAATGTAAACCAAAATTAAAATTGGGGAAGCTGTGTATTTATGAAGGAATGAATTTCATTCATATAGAAAACTATCACAAAACACTGCTTAGGACCACATTGCACAAATTTTTCACATCACACACACACACACACACACACACACACACACACACACAGCAACTCCATAACTACCTATAGTCCAGATACCTACAAATGCATTGCCTTTCAAATCCCGTGTACAAACATCTGTCTACAAGGCCATCTACTCATTAATGATGGGCTCAAAGGTATGGACTGGTGCTGTTGCCACCTCTTTTCTGGACCCTTTAATAGTATTTTATGATTCCTTGTGGCCAAAGGTCATTGTATCCAAAGTAACTTATGCGAATCTTGTAATTTTGCCTTCAAAATTTCCTTGTATTCTTATAACATGCATGTAAGGAGTAAGGTTTTTCATACTGCTGCCGGTCTTTTCCCGCTGCCATGCCAGTGCCAAATAACGCAGAGAGACTCTGTATTTGATATAATGCTGTTGGCCAGGTACTAGTTTCTTATTGGCTAGCTCTGTCTTATATATTAACCCATTTCTGTTAGTCTGCATGCGGTCTTACCGGAGAGTCTGCTGCCATACCTACTCCTTCCTCTTTCCTCCTTGTCTCCTAGTCCCTCTTATCTTCCTTTCCTATTGGCCAACAGTGCTTTATTCATTAGCCAGTATGAGAAACATATTTAGAGAATGACATCTCCCATCATCTCCTCTTTTCTGTCTAAAATAAAAAGAAGGGTTTTAACCTTAACATAGCAAAATACATCACACAACAGTTATCAAGTAAGAATCACAGTTAACAATATTTAGTCCATTAACATTTAGCCAGATTTAAGAAAATATCCCATCATCTATCCTATCTTTATGTGTCTAAAGTCTTTGTAACTTATCTTTAATCCTAACTAAGGAAACTATAACCATAACTATTTGTCTTCAACTCCTTCAAAGACCACAGAAGGAAAATATATAAACTCTAGAAATGACAGAGACATCTTGCTTTGTCAGTCACCTGAAGTTCTTCTGTAATCTTCCACCTTCAGCCCATAGGCCATAGTGAGTCTAGCAGACACTTCAGCAAAGCAGGAAAGTTTAAACTGTGTTCTTGTATTGGCCGTTTGTCAGTAAATTTCTCTGTGTCCTGAAGACTGTCTGGCAGACTCTTCCACGAAGCAGGAACTCTGTAGCAATGTCCATCTTGAATCAGTAGTCACTTTCCCGTGGGTCCTGCATGCCCAGTTTATACAGCATAAAGTCAAACAGTTCAGACAAGTGCAGTATCTTGTCCAAATGGCTAGTCTTGCCATATTGAAAGTAAACTTCATAGTGCGTTTCTTCTATGTCCATCTTCTATCTTCCTTTATGGTGTAGGTGATATTGCCAGGAACATTTATGTCTCACTGTCAAGAAAAACCCTAAACCATTTTAAATGCCATATTCTGTAGGTCTTTGAAAGGTTTGAAGAATTTCTATCTATCTCAAATACATCTCTGTGTATCTTGAAAAACCTAACTAACTTTACTCTAAGCTTTGACTATCATAGATAACTATCTAAACTCTGTACTAATTTATACATTGCATTTCTAAATGAGTTTTATAAACACAATACCTAAACAACAGGAGAAATATACATATCACAAAATTGACCTTAAATTGTATCAATAAATGAAAATCCATTCCAAAACAAAGTAATCAATAAATTAAAATCCATTCCAAAACAAAGTATTTATATCTATACCATAATCCCCTTTTTACCTTTAAAAATATTGGTTGTGATCATTAACTATTTATAACCAATCCCATTTAAATGAAAACAAACATTTGTAAACAATATTTGGGAATTAGGGTGTCGTTCTTTCCAAACTACTTCCTGCTGATAGGGGGTGCTGTCATGGGGATCATAAGAAGATGAAGAAATACTGGCTATAGTCTGCAAGGCTGGCTTATCCAAGCTGTTTTGAATGTAGGATCACCTGCAAAGTTGTTTCAGGGGGTCTGGCTTGATCAAACCACATTACTCTGGAAGTAATCCACAGCTTTTCATTTTCTGTAGAAACAAAAATAGAAATCCTTTTCCCCAGTAACTTGTCCTTGAACTTAAATTTTGGAGTCAAAGCAGTTTTAAAATATATAAATTTAATTAATCCAGCAGTATTTCTTTTATCAGTTGTTATTTCCTCAGAAGTAAAACAATTTAAAGACAACAGAATAGCATATAGTATGCATTGTTTTTCTGTGCTTCCCATCTTTAAGTGGCTTTTTTATTACTCTGTTTCTTTGAGTTCTATTTTTTCATTTTTTGAGACAGGATTTCTGTGTGTAACTTTTATCTGTCCTGGAATTCACTCTGCATACCAGGTTTACTTTGCAGAACTAGAGATCTGCCTCTGTCTCCCAAGTGCTGGGATTAAAGGCGTGTGCCACCACACCCAACTCCTAGCTGTATTTTTAAAACCATTTTATTCCTTTTCTCTCCCCAGTCTACATATATTTTAGAAAACACTGTAAACATTTACCGCTTTATTTAATTTGTGAATCTGTCTTTACTGTAAATCTTTTTCTTTTTCTGGCCACGAGTCTTTATCTGTTAAACAACAACATTGCTAAAATGAAAGTCATAGTTGTTTCTGCCGCGGTTTATCAAAGATGGTGGCAGGTACTTTGACTGCCAGCACTGAAAGCTGTGCTCACTGCCTTGGTCTGTACTGCCATCCAGCAAGCATGCTGCCGGCTTGGAGATGTGGTCACTGCGATTGCCAGCTCTCATACACACCAATAAATTGTTAGCAGTGCTATTTTAAAGCTGTGCAGTTTTGTTTTTTTTGTTTTTTTTTTTTTGCCGCTTATGCTGAGTCAGGAATCTTCCCTTAAAGGAGCAGTGCAATTATCTGCTTGTATCTTGCAAAACAGAGTCCAACCAAGAAAAATGCTGCTACCAAGAAACCTTGCTTGTCTCTGTTCTTTTGTTTCTAAAACCCTTCTTTAAGCTTTTGTTAAATTTTAAGTGGAAGTTCTTATTAGCCACGTGGGCACCATATGTAAAGAGTAAGATTTTTGAGTAACATATTTCAGAATGACATCTCCCATCACATGCACACCACACACTCTAGAATGTGCGTTCCTCTTTGCAATCCCTCAGTACTCACAAATCATTATTTTCAAAGAATTTCTTTGATTGGTGATTAGGTTGGTATCAGAAAAGTCCCTGTCTCCTAGACTGTTTCAAATATGATGCCTTAAAGAATGGGGCATCTGCCTTGGGCCCATGGATGGTTTTCTACAAACTATTTCTAATTCTGGTTTCAGTTTTAAAACATGTCTGCAAGAACCCCAAAGGACCTCACTATGTTTCTGATCAAATTCCTCTTGGCATTATTATGCATCCTCTGCATCTCTGCATAACTAAGATGCTATAGAAATTCCTATTTCCATGTTGCTTAGTTTACATGTGTCTGTAATATTTGGGCTCTTTCATATCTTGTTTGTTTGAGAACTTCAAACAAAAAAGGACATTCTGAACATTGGCATTAGTCATGCTATGGCCCCCAAGAATTGAATATTCATAATCACTTTACATATATCACACTTTATACTATAAGGTGTACTGTTCAAATGTTTCCTTTGACCACCCCGACACCATGATACCTGGTACAGAGCCTGGATACAGAAAGCACAGTTCGCAACCTGGCTGTACCACTCAACAACCTCAACATGCTGAGCCCCAAACTGAATGCCCATATCTCAGTTTCCACAGGTGTGATCCAACACACACACACACAATACAAGGTCGGATGCAAATATGCACAGTGCAAAAAATGTACCAGTGCATCATATACCCAGCAGCTGATATGGACTTAAATCCACGCAACCTCACCGCCCACTCTCTGCCCATCTTGTCCCCAAACCTAACAGTGTCCTCAGGTCCCCTCTCCTCTCCAGCTGTAGTCGGGTAGCTGTCTGTCATGTGGAACACAGCACAACAGGGCCCCTGAGAAAGAAAGTGCTACTCCTCAAGTGCTCCACATCTGTCCAATTCCACATCTGTCCTCCAAGCACCTGAGATCAATGCAGTGTGACTAGAGGGGGAGGGGGAGAATCCAAGGAGCAGTAATTTTGTGCTCATATGTGACAACTCTTCGCTTCTTCTCAAGATTCAGATGGAGGAGGGGCGAGCTTTGTCGGGCAGAGCAGGGAGACAAAGAGATTAGACAGGGAATGCAGCCCCACATCCCCTATCCCTACACCTCTGTAGTGACCCAACAGCCTGAGCCTCTCTTAGAGATCTAATCACCTTCAGTCTACTGTGCTATCAATCAAGGCCATGGTGAGAACTGATCTCAGGCCATGGGAAATCCTGAGTCATCCTCTTCGAGGCAATGTTGGCTGCTCTCTCTGAAGACCAATCTGGGTCAGTAACTCCACTGTAGCCCTTGTGTCTAGCCACTCTAGGTGAATGAAGAGTGTGTGTACAAATGGGAAGCAAGGGGGGGTACAGGGGAAGAAGCCACTGTTGCTTTTCCTCACAGGGAGCACTTCATAGCAGCAGCCTTGATATCAGTAAAAGCAGCAGCAGAGCCATAGCCAGCAAGCCACAGGCAAAAGATCCAGACTCAGTTGCAGTGGATACAACACAAGGTGAAGCCATCACGACACCAAACAAGTCATCAGGAGGAGGCATTATCTTAAACTGGATTTGGCTTATTCTACTGCCGGTCTTGCTGGTAGCCATCATGTTGCTGAGCTGCTGTTGCAGGCTGTGTGGCAAAAAAGGTTAAGTCTCCCACACACATGCCCCCTCTCCAAGGAATAGTGTCATAAGGCAGTACTATATCAAGTCTGCTGGAAATTTCCCATCTGACCAAAGGCCTAATAGCATCCAGGAGACACATACACTCTCAAGTATAAACATCCAAGCCCTGGCTTCCAAGAATTGTTCAGCATAGCTGAAACAGGAGATCTGTCTGCGAAGCTTGGCGTGAAAACAAAGCCCAGTGGCCATCCGAGCACCCTTAGGTCGGGGCCATCTTGTATCCACTATACATTTATAGGCCTCATGTAGCCAAACCCCAGAGGTGCCCCTTTACTTCAGGGCAGGATCCCTTACGAAGTCCAATGGCCCCATATGCAGGGCGATGACTTTGAGGCATGATTAGGAAGCCCGAGGTCAGAGATACCTTTGACACCAATCCTTTCCTGACCACAGTATGTCATGCAACCCCATACCTGGGCTGCAGAGGCACAAAGAGAAAGCAGAACCACCCTGCCCCACCAGGAAATGCAGTTACCATTCAGGCTTTTGGTATAACACACACATCCAGAGATGTCACCAGGGCTTGGCCAAAGCACAGCAGGATGTAGGGATGGTACTGGCATCTGGGACAGGGTGTAGAAAAAGAAGAGCTAGGATGGAAGGAAGAGAGCTGGAGGAATTGGAAGCACAGGCCTTGGAGGTGGGGGCAGGTGGCATTTAGTACATAGCTCTCAGGGCCCATCTCTTCCTGGAGCTGCAGTGAGCAGTGAAATCCAGGGACTAATATAGAGGGTGAGGAGGCTGCAGGAGGAATGGGGGAGGCTGAGTGACAGTGAGCTTCTACCAATAGGAAGGGTGAGTGTGGGCTCTACTGCAGCTGGGCTCAGACACATGTGAGGCACTCCAGCTGTGGGCCTCTCCAGGGACCAAACCTAGGACCAGATAGCCTCTCCCTCATTGGACAGGGACGGGGATGCCTCTGGCAGTTAGAGCACTCTGGACACAGCACCGCAGCAGGCAACAAGCACCCACACAGGCCATGTTGTCTTCCTGCTCCAAGCCAAAGTCCCCTCTATTGGCAGGACCAAGGCAGAGCCCACCCTCCCTCTCCAGCCCACTTTTGTCTATTTCACATTACAGCCTAAGGTGCCACCACCACCGCCACCTCCACCACAGCCAGAGATGGTAAGTTGGATGGGGGAAGAGGGTGACACTGTCACACTGACGTTTCTTAAGGGATATCATGAAGCCTGACCTCAGAATCCCTCACTACTTTGGCAATGAACAGGGGGAATGCAGATCAATGATTGTAACAGAAAGCCACGGGGCTCAAACTTATGTCAACTAGACAATACCATCAACAGACTCCCAGCATTTCCAAGTAATCAGGGCTTTGGAGATCTGATCCAGCAAGTGCAGCTGTCCATTGCTTCATTTGCATTGGATCCCATAGGGCTCTCTGTAGAAGGCCAAGGATGCAAATGGGTTCTTAGTATAGGAGCTGCATAAGACAGAGCCAGGTCTCCATATACAAGTTCAGAGCCTTTGGGATTCGGTACAGCTATCTCCATCTCTGGCTGGTATGGCTAAGGGTTTTACTGTGTACAGCCTAGGAATCCCAGGGTTGGGGAAAGAGAGGGATATTGAAACTGACTATCAGCTATGAGGTATGTCCCTAGCTGAACACAAGGACCAGGATGCAGACACCACTGAGCCTTCCTCAGGATAGGGACCAGAAGAGGTAAAGAAAAGCTGCAGTACACAGATCCTGGACCTGGGCCTGTGCTGGGGTGACAACAGCTTTCCTATCCACATGGGACAATGCTGGTTAGTGGCAGCGCTGGGCGCCTGTCCTGTAATGGCCATGGCCTGGTGTAGGAGAATGCCACCTCCATTGCCGTGTCTTAAAGATGGCGCTGGCTTCTGCCTTCCACCTTCCCGATGGTGAGCACTCTCTGTTGTAAACAAGTCCTTATTTGGCTAAACCTGTTCAGCTTGCTGCTTCCCTATAAGAGCAGCCTATCTGCAGGGTCTATGTGGCTCACTAGGGTTGGTCAGCACAAGGGGAGTTAAGCCTGTGTGGGCCTTTCCCAGGGGTCAGAAGAAGAAGCTTGTTCAAGGATCTTGAATAAACTGCTTGAAGAAGATCTTGCCTGAGTTGTGGTCTTTCCTTCTGGTTGAGGTTGGGGCGGGACAACTGGTGGCCTGTACTGGGATGGAGATCAGAACTTCTTGCAGTCAGGGCAGCGCTGGTAAGTTCTCAAGGTAAGGTGGGACAATAAAGACCGTGGAAATAAGCGGCAATAAGGTTCCCTAGGAAGAGTGGGAAAATAAGGACCGTGGGCATAAGCGGCAATAAAGTCTCAGGCATTGAGGGAGAGGTTCTAGCGAACCGAAAGTAAAATCTTTTAAAATGGGGACATCTCAGTCTCATCCACTTTTTCTGGCTCTTCAGGGGCTATTTTTGTCAAAGAAACTTAAAATAAAGAAAAACACACTGGAAAGGTTTCTGGGCGAATGCGAAGCCATTGCACCTTGGTTCGCAGTTTCGTTTCGGGAGACCTTAAGTTAGTGTGCTGGTACAAGTAAGGCAGGGATCTTGACTTTGCTTGGGAATAAGGGACACTAAAGTCCCAAGTCAGACCTGTTTGGATATTAGTGCATTGCTGCATTGAGGACCAGAAATGCTGTAGAGAGGCGGTGGAAAAGGGGCAAGCTGAACTAGAAATGCTACAAGAAAAAAGTTCAGAAGAGGTTAAGAGCACAGGGGAGTCTGATAAGGTTGAAACAGTCTGAGGAGGAATTGCAGGCCCTCTTAGAAAAGGTTCAGAAACAATTCCTTAGAGAACGAAGAGGAAGAAAAGGAGAAATGGTGATGTAAGGAGTAGGAGGATCCCCCCTGAATATAGCCCTTGGTGGCACCTCCTTATCAGATGGAGGAAGGGGACGGGGCTAAGGGACAGGACATTCCTTTTGCCCTGAGGTCTGGAGAGCAGTGCAAACTGACCTTGGTCTAGCTTTTCCAGTTTTCCAGGATGCCCAATGTTAGGAACTAGCAGCCAGCTGACCCCCGCCCCCCCCCCCCGACAATGGGTGGGATGCTCATGGCTGTGTCATGGCTATGTTAGCCTTACCTGGCAGCTCAAGCTTTACCTGGCTGCCAGAGGACCCAGTAAAGCATGCTCACATTTCCCCTTTTAAAGCAAGCATGCCAAGAGTGTCTCTCTCTCTCTCTCTCTCTCTCTCTCTCTCTCTCTCTCTCTCTCTCTCTCTCCTGCTTTTGGTCGGCCACCAGTTATCCCCTCTTTCTCTCCCTTCTCTCAATAAATGCCAGGTGGGAGCTGAGTCTCCTGTTTGTGTTTCTTAGGCATTAGCTGAGCAGCAAAAGAACAACTTGTTGCAGAAACCCAGGCAGGCTCTCCTTCAGGGTCACTGGCAGCTGTCTGCAGGCCAGCCAAGACACTTGGGATCCTGTTTCTGATTCCAGTGGTCCGCCTCCATTCCTCCCCCCTCCCTTTGCTGGAAATACCACCCCACACTGGCATCAATTAGGTAAGGTACCCTTTTAAATTTTAACCCATTTCCTTAAGGTCAGATACATTCCTTAAGGGTGGAAGACATACCTCCCTGGGCGGTATATCTGCTCTGCTCTCGGACTGCTGAGTCCTTCTGGCCTCTGTTGGGCCTGGCAACGTTGTCGGGCTGACGAGCTTCGAAAAACGCTCTGCCATTCTTGCTTATCGTGTGGCCACACTCTTGAGCTGAGGGGTTCCAAGATTGCATGGTCACCCCTCACCACTCCACTGGGATGCCTGATAGATGTCACTTGTTATTTACCTTTGTACTGAAAAATGGCCTAGATATCCCCTAAAAAATAATCCAAATTGGCCGCGTAATGACTTTCTGAGATCCTGATATTTTACTGGATCTTTCAAATTACTGCCAGCGAACGGTTAGATGGAAGGAGTTTTTTCTATCTCTCTGCTAAACAATCTCTTACCCTAAACTTGTTTTTGTTCTCTTCCCACCAAGCTAAAACTCTCCTGCCCGCCTCAGCTGAAGCATGTCTCAGGGCAGTAGGCTGGGCTGAGGCAGCATCTACTCAAGACAAAATTTTATCTCAAAACTTTATGATTTCTGCCAGCTCTTGGGGATATGTTTATGGCAGCCACCCTCTGGACCACTTGGCCTAGCCTCCCCCTCCCCCCATGGTTCTTCCCTCTGCTAAATCACCCACCAAGGTAGAGGGAGTTTAGCCAGCTTATGCCACCAACAGAACCTGTAATTCATTTACCTTTTGCTTTTATTCTTTGTCTCTAATTTCTTTTTCACTATGTTGCACATAGCTTCACACTCTGGTCCTTCTCATTTTTACCCAGTCCTGTTAAATATATCTGTACATTTGATTTAAACTTAACTTTATGGAAATGTAAGCTAACTTCATACTGAAAGACCAAAAAAAGTAATGTTAATGATGGACTGACCTGGAAACCAATATCTGTTCCTTGGAATTTGCTAACTTCCTCTCACAAAGCCCTGAGATAAGAAGAATTCACACTGCCCCTCCTTTCCTGTGAGTCAACAGGTGGTGAATAGGGTCCTTAGGAAACAAAGAGATAGCTGCAACTCCAGTATGCCCAGAAAAATTAATTAGCACACCCGAGGCCCTAAGGTCTGTTGACCTTAATAGCAGACCATCTGGCCCCCAAGGGTCACATACTCAATGGACAGAGGGCCCCACCCCCTCCCTAAGCTTGTGGGTTCGCCTTTAAAAGCACATGGACCCAGGGGAGGGGGTTTCTCTTGCTGGAGGAGCCCATTTGCCCAAATGTTTCCTGTTCATTAAAGCCTCTTGCGTTTTTGCAGCAACTGGACTGGACATTGAGTTCTTGGGGTATCGACTGAACCTGGAAGACTCCTCATTCTGAGGGTCTTACAATACAACTTAAATTCATCTGTACTCTAAATTGTTAGATGCCTTTAAATGGTGGTAAACATTTAAGGTTATAAATGCCTATTTCAAGCTAACAAAATATTTATGCCACTCAGTCTTTCCTGTAAGCTGTTTATAAAGGTTAAGCCTCTATTATCAAAGGGAGTTTTTCTCTAACTCTTTGTCCTCTACCGGTATAAGTCTAACCTACTAAGTTAAAACCAGTTACAGTCAGGCTGCAGGGCTCTGAGTAAAACATCCCTCCACAGCCTCTCAGCTTGGATCCAGTTTTCCAAACAGATTAATTAATTACAGGGATAAAGCATTACCTAGCCACCTATGTGCTTAAGGCTAGTAACTAAAGACAAATTTTGTATACTAAGGTATGCTAAACAATCAGCAGCCCTCAAATGCTCAGAGATCTAGAGAATATGGCATTTAAAATGTTTCATTAAAATGCTTTTATAACAGAGAGACAGGCCAGCTGCTGGCACCACTCATTTCCTTCAAGAAGACTGATGGACACTGAAGAAGCTCCACCCACTAAAGTGGCAACAGTAGCCACTGAGAAATCCTGCTGTTCATCTCAACTGCTGCAAAAGGCTGTAAGTACCATGGACAAGAGGGCAGTGGAATCGCCTTTCTCCACGTTGTTTGGGCCAATGGTAGGTAAAATCTTCCAAAGCTCCCCTAACCCACAGGTCTCATGCCATCAGCAGAAGGCAGATGTCCTTAAAGCCTCTGACTTCAACAACTGTGGAGGACCTGGGGTGGCTGTCCATGCTGCCAGCTAGTAAGTCTCTGTTACTCTAATCATTCAGGCAAAATTTTATCCTTCTCAAGAACTCTGATGCTTAAAGCAGCAGCAAAGGCTCCAATTGTTTCAAAACAGATTTCAAAAATGGGTATTTTAAGGTTGCTCCTATTTATAGTCTTAACATGAATCAATAAAGTTTTAAGAAGCTACTAATCCAATTCTGACAGTATTAAACACAATACTATGCCACTATATGATCGTAACTGTAACTATAAACTTACAATTAAGGTGCTTTACATTGTGCTAAAAATCTGCCAGTTGTATGTGTTAATTCTTTCAGCCAAATCATTTCTAACATGAGTATGCTGCTAATGTGTCTTAATATTTATATTTTCACAAACTCAAAGAATTGGATCCATTTACAGGTCAGATTCACTCCAAATAAATATTACTCAACTTTTTCCTGGCCTCAGGACAGGACTTCCTTCCCTTGTCCCGGGACCCCCTTGGGAGCCCCTCCCCCACCTCACACTTCTCCCATTAAGCACTAAGACCTAAGAGAAAAAAACTAACCTTGTCCTCTGTTCTGCTAACATCTTGCCAGGTCTTGAAGAGACGCCAGAGCCCCATACTGTCAGAACTGTGATGAAACAACCAGCTACCAGGACTTGGCAGCACCCCAGCTTTCTCGGATCCCCCAAAGACAATCTATGCCCCCAGTTCAGCAGGAAGCAGTCTCCAGAACTCAAGGTCCTTATTCCCTAACCTGCCACGCCCAACCCCCACCTTTTTAATAACAATAAGAGGTAGGAATGTTAGGAACTAGCAGCCAGCTGACCCTAGCCCTGACAATGGGCTGGATGCTCATGGCCTTGTCATCCCTAAGTCAGCTTTACCTGGCTGCTCAAGCTTTACCTGCCTGCCAGAGGACTCAGTTATACATGCACAAGCCCCCTTTTAAAGCAAGTGCGCCAAGCTCACCTCTCTGGTTTCTCTCTTGCCCCCTCTTGCTCTCTCTCTCTCTTTCTCTCCTGCTTTCGGTCGGCCACCAGCTACCCTCTCTTTCTCTCCCTTCTCTCAATAAACTCCACGTGGGCGCTGAGTCTCATGTTTGTGTTTCTCAACACCCAAGGCAATAGATATGAGGAAGGTCATCAAGGCTTTGGCTGAGTCTGTGAGAACATATGGGATTTCAGCTTCTTTTACTGTAGCCCAAGTTGAAGCCCTGAATAGACACTGCATGACTGCTAGTTATAGCCATTATAGCCCCTGAAAAGGTTCAAAAGGATAAGATTGTTAATTATTTAGGAGCCAAAATGTATGAAAGACAAATTGTTCCTCAAAGGATTGAGTTGAGAAAGGATAATTTGAAAACGTTAAATGACTTTCAGAAGTTATTAGGAGATGTTAATTGGATTAGGAGTTATTTAAAGTTGCCAAATTATGAATTAAAGCCATTTTATAATATATTAGTAGGGGATCCGGCTCTTGAGTCTCCTAGGCAATTGACTATTGAAGCGAGAGAAGCCTTATGTAAAGTTGGGGCAAGACTACAAAATGCATTTCTATCTAGATGGAAGGAAGGTCAAGCTATCGCGTTATGCATTCTCCCTACCTATAATAAGCCTACAGGGTTGTTATGGCAGGAAGGACCATTGCTTTGGATTTATCCCAACATCTCCCCAGCGAAAGCAATAGAACATTATCCCACAGCAGTCGCTAGTTTGGCTCATAGTGGAATTCAACAAAGCATTCAATGTTTTGGAGTGCCCCGGCACTACTTGTGGTACCTTACCCCAGTCACCAGGTTAAGACCTTGTGTGGCACTATCGACAATTGGGCCATATTGCAATGTGGGTTTGGAAGGAATGATAGATAATAATTATCCAAAGCATCCTTTAATATCATTCTTTAGGGAACATCCTGTGATTTTTTCCAAAAGTAACTTCCTCAGTCCCACTTAGTGGGGCACCAAATGTTGTTTTTACTGATGGTTCAAAAACTGGTTGTGGGACATATATGATTGCAAATAAGCCTTCTGTGCTGTGTCAATTTCAGCCAGGATCCCCTCAAATTGTGGAATTGAAAATTGTAGTCGAAGTATTCAAAATTTGCCCACTTGCATTTAATTTGATCTCAGATTCAGCATATGTGGTGAATGCAGTAAAAATTTTGGAATTAGCAGACCCTATTAAAATTAGTAGTATTGTTTGTTCACTCTTAAAAGAGTTACAAAGATTAATTTGGTTGAGAAAGGAATGCTTTTATATTCAACATATTAGAGCTCATACGGGTTTACCTGGGCCCTTTAGTGAAGGAAATGACATTGTTGATCAATGGACAAGGGTGGAATGTGTTTTTTTTCCGGCTCATCTTTAGATAAGGCTAGGCAATTCCATCAGTAATTTCATGTGAATGCAAGGACTCTTCAACGGAAATTCCATTTGTCCAGAGCAGATGCTTGACAGGTGGTTTTGAACTGTTCACATTGTATAATATACCAACACCCACTTGGTGTGCAGGTAAACCCTAGGGGTTAATGCCCCTAAAGATATGGCAGATGGATGTCACATATTTCAGAACTTGGAGCTTTGAAATATGTACATGTGTCTGTGGATACTTGTTCAGGTGTGGTACATGCTACACCTTTAGCAGAGAAAAAGCCCGCAGTGTCATTGGGACACTGCCTGGAAGCCCTGGGTGGCTTGGGGAAAGCCTCAACAGCTAAAAAACTGATAATAGGCCAGCCATGACTCTCTTCCATTGCCAAACACCTGTGCTGTAGGCAGGACAGTAACAGGTATAGTTGGAGCACTGCAGGCTGGGTAGGGCCTTAATGACCAGGCCTCTGCCTCTACCCCTGGGTTCTGTGAATACCCTTCGGGGCCCTGCTCTGAGCAGTCAGACATAGCTTGTCACTTTCATCAAAATGGTACAGCTAGAACCTCCAGAATGCACACGTGGTTTTAGTTTATAGGACAAACTTTCTCAACACATGACCCTCAGCCTGAAAGTTAGGGGATGTCAGAGAAGAGCCTTAGGGTTCTCTCCACCTAGCATTGTCTTTAGTCTCAGGCACCACCGATGAGTAAGGCTATCCTCACCAGTGATTTGTGTGTTTGCCTGCTGCCTCACTTTCAATGGAGGAAGTACACTTATGAGTGCTTTCTCTAGCCTAGTAGTCTTTAATAGGAGGGACTAGGAGTCTTTGCCAAGATGATGCCTACAAGTGCATCCTGGGACTCTGCCTTTGTCCCCCAAGTACAGAGAGTCTTCCTGAAGTGTATGGCTCACGGACTTCTCATTGTTTTGCATGATCTCTAATCCTGGACTCCTGTTTGGGCTCCTTGAAGGCAGGAGTGTCTCTCCTACCACTAGCAGTGACAGCATGGAGTCCCTCTACAAGCACATTGCACAAGCATCCCTTCACAGTCAACAGGAGCTCATGGTCACACACAGCTGAAGTCTGGTGCTGTTGCTTCACCCCTTTGTCTCTGCACTGCGACTGGTCCAGCATGTAGAAGTCTGGATGGTAGAGGGGAACTCATCAGTCTCCTTCCTCCTCCTTTCTCCCCTTCCTCCTCTCCCTCTCCATTTCTCCCTCTTCTATGCCTCCTTCCCTCCCTTCCCCTTCATTCCCTTCCTCTTCTCCACACCTCCATTCTCTTCTCTACTTCACATTCCTAGCAGGCAGGTGTGTTTGTCATGTTTAGGATTCTCCAGAGAAACAGAAGAAATGGATCAACATGGGGAAGATAAGAAGAGAATGACAACACTAACAGACTGGCTCAAATGGTTAGAAAGCAGGAGCTGTGCTGTGTCTGCCCCTGGGAGGAGAGGAACAGAAGTCCAGCCAGCCCTATGTTGAGGTCTCCAATGGGTCCCATCTGCCTATAATACTTGTATGGAAACCCCTACCCTCATAGCATAGCATGAGATCATAGAGCGTGTCCTAGGCCATGAGAGCAGAGCCCCATCAGTGGAATTCATCTGTCATATAAGAAAACAGTCAGAGGCATTATCAAGAGCCACAGAACTAACTAACCAGACAAGAGTCTGTTTCAGCCTTAGCCTTCACCCTCTTTAGCTGAATGAAGAGTAAATCCCTATTGTTTGTAAGCCACGTGTTTTGTGATGCTTTATTATAGCTGCCAGAATGATCAGACCCAATGAAAACTGATTGGCCTGGGTCACCTCCATCTATCTTTCCTGACTGAAGCTTTTAATAAGTTGGCAGTGTCTCTGAATGGTGGGCTGGTAAAGGAGAGAGAAGGGGAGGCAGCTGTTAGGGTCACAGAAAAGTCTTTTACATTTTAGCAGTACCCCACAGTGAATCTAAGGGGTGACCAGGCCCAGAGACCCTTGCCCCTCTGTGGTTACAGCTACCTGAACTGAAATATCCATGCAGACTGGACCCTTCCTGACATGAGGGCATCATTTATGTTAATGAACTAAGTATTGTTAACTGTGATTCTTATTTCATAATTGTTTTGTTACATATTTTACTATGTTTAAAGTTAAAACCCTTCTTTTTATATTAGACATAATAAAGGAGATGATGGGAGATTTCATTCTGTATATATGTTTCTGGTATATAAGACAATGAATAAAGCACTGTTGGCCAATAGAAAAGCATGATACTCAGGACTAGGAGACAAGGAGGAGAGATGAAGTACTAGGGACAAGATTCAAAGATGGAAGACTGAGAGAGGAAAAGAGGCCAGCTTCTCTCTCCGATAAGATAACACCATGTGGGAAGTACTTAGATTAATAGAAATGGGTTAATAATTAAGATAGAGTTAGCTGGTAAGAAACTAGTAATTGGCCAACTCGCATTTGTATCTACTACAGAGACTCTGTGTGTTATTTGGAGTTGTCAAATCTGTGGGTCCAGACCAGCCGGCAGGAAAACCTATTCCTAACCGAAATACACGGAAAAAAAAACCCATAAATGTACACTAGTCACTACATGTACATAAAGGCTCAGACATGTAGTACATATCATAGAAACACATCATGTGGCACATACACATGCCCTTCCACACCACAATACATCACAACACAGAAACCCTAACATACATAGCACAATCACTACCATCCTTTCCCCTGACACACGTGTTTGAGCCACTTACTCCACAGCCTTTCCACAACCTCTCTCACATTATGTATGTCATTCATACGCACTGCTCTCACACATCCATCCAAAGCACACACTTTACACACATGCATTCTTGGGCTTTTCTGTGTCAATGTTGCAAATTTTCAGACTTTTCTCTGTATCTATTTTCAAAGGCCTAAGAACCACACCCGTCTGGGTTTAGCTGCAGCATCACTCCTGATGCCAGTTTTCTGTATTAGTTACTTTTTGGCTGAGTTTGTGACAATATGCCATAAAAATAACCTTAAATAAACTGATTTTAAGTTCATAGTCTAAGCATGCAGTCCATCATGTAAGGGAAGAAACATATGGTGGCAGGAACACGAGGCATGGGGTCATATAGCATCCACAATCATAAATGATAGAGAGGAGAATGCCAGAGCTCCCTTCTTTCACCTTGTTATTAATCAGCTTGGGATCTCAGGCCAGTGTATATTGCTGTCTATATCTAGATGGGATTTTCCCATTTCAATTAACTCAGTCAAGAAACTCCCTCACAGTGATGCTAACAGGTTTTTCTACTATTAATTCTAGATCCCATGATCAATATTATCACTACATATGTTACAAGTACCACACACATCATGGAAGAACCACACACAGAATGGACGTCCCATACAAACCACACTCTGAAACAATATCCTAACATATACATACTCATGCAAAATGTCCACACTCTCTTGAGCAACACCATTTGCCCATTACAGTGACCCCCTCAGCTCTTACCTATTGTACACTCACAGGAAGGCTTCAAGAATAATACTTCAAAAAGGACTTGGAAGCAATGGGAGAGACAGAGATGGAAATGGAAATGGAAATGGGCAGGACAGTAAGCCCCAGGGAATGTGACAGTAAGCCCCAAGGAATGCATACAAGGCCCTCCAGTCTTCTACATCCCACTTACTTTGTCCACGATGCCTTCCATAGCAGTGGACCCTTGTTTTGCTCCAAAATTGTGACCTGGGCTATCTGAAACTATGGCCATCTATGATAGGAGAAGAGTATCTGGTTGGAACTTCAGAGCCAGTGGATGTAACAGACTTCGGGCAGGAACTGTTCCTCTCAGGCCATGGTGAACCTCGGGTGTCAAGCACTCACGGGCTTTCATTCAAAAGCCCAAACATAGGCAGTGGGAAGCTCTCCTGCCCACTCTATATAGGGGGTGTTTTACTCAGTCAACTGAACTGCCCTTTTTACACTGGCTAATTCCCAGCCTACATCACCTTGGGTAGATGAGGATCCCCCTTCTTGGCAATGTAAAGATGCTTCCACAGGCTTGCTCTAATAGCTATACAGGGGCACTTGGACACCTGGTATGACTTACCTGCTATTTGTCATGTTGATACACACACAATTGAGAAAAGTGACCCTCATTTGCCGGGATTCGTTAGCCTCAAATAAAGAAGATGCTGAAATAGAAAACTCCTAAGTACCAGAGTCAAATGCTTACACTGTGGCGTGGACTCACCTCTTCCAGGGTCTACTTAAAATAAGCTTCTCCATAAATAGCCCATTAAGTCAAAACAATGATCAAGCTGTTGACATATCTCCTTAAAGAGGAAGCAAAATGTGGATGGACTTGATAGGGGGACACACTAGGAATGGCCCAGTGAGTGAGACCAGCAGATGCAGAGCTGTCCACTCCAGCAAAGCTTGTTTTGCCTCACTCTTTTATCGCATAGAGGTGAAGAAGACTTGTGCCCCTGTTTTATACAGAAGGGATGAGACCCTGCCATTAGGCCTGGCCTTTACCCCTGGCTATGGAACCTCTGCCCTAAGGTGCAGTCTACTCAGTGTGCTATAAGCCCAGCCTCTCTCTGCCTGGGCTGCTGGAGAAGCAGGAGGATGGTGGAATCTGTGCCAGCCAGCTTCAGGATCAATCTTAGGGACTTCTTACTGGGAATAGTAGGCCCAACAATTCAAGTCCTGCAATGAGTATGGTAAAAATAAATAATAAAATGCCTTTTAGACATGTAAGACTAGCATAGTCAGGATTCCCACTACACCCAAGTCTGTGCCTGATAACCAGAACCCATGACATCACTCACTCAAGGTAGCCACAGTCCTAGACCCCATGATACCCACTTCAGACACTATATAAGCACATACTTATATATAAGAGATTAAGAGCAATGTTCTGCTCTGTATATCAGGAGACCCACACCTTGACATGTGCAGTGGCTGAAGAGTCTCGCTCAGGATGATTGCTCTTGAGTGAGACTTCTGTTAGCAACTGGACCTCACCTTCAGCTAAGATACAGTGCTCAGGTGGGCAGTCTTAGTGAGAAAAACTTAAAGCTTTTGCCAGGAATTGGTACTTTCAGCCTTGTGTGATGACCCTTAACATAATCAAATACAACTTTTGTAATACTACCTTTTTAAAATTTGCACCAAGCTGTCGTCTGCAAGTCTGCTTTGTCCAGATGTTTTGAATGTAGGATCACCTGGTACTCTGTTTCAGGTGGTCTGGCTTGATCAAACCACATTAGTCTGCAAGGAATCCATAGCTTTTCCTTTTTCTGTGGAAACAAAAATAGAAATCCTTTTCCCCAGTAACGTGTCCTTGAACTTAAATTTTGGAGTCAAAGCATTTTCTTTTATATTTAATTTATTATTTTACATGTCGCATCCCAGTTCCCCCTCCCTCCATTTGACCCTCTCTGCCCCTCTCACAGGCACTCTAACCACCTTCCCCTCCCATCCCCCCACCCCAATTCCATATGTGGGGAATGCCATCCAGTTGGGGTCATGTACATCTGACAGGTCATGTGAAGTAGGGAATAGGGCTTCTCTCCTGTCTCTAGATAAGGCAGTTATCCCTCCATGGGGGAATGTGTTCCCAAGGGTCCATTTGTGCACCAGGGATACCTCCTGGCTCCACTGTCTGAGGTCTCTTAGACTGCTCAGTCCTTCTGGCTGAGACCCATATTCAGGGGGCCTGAGTCCAGTCCCATGCTGGCTTCCCAGCTATCAGTCTGGTGACCCGTTAGCTCCTCCTTGTTCAGGTAAGCTGTCTCTATGTGGTTCTGCCACCTGGTCTTGTCCTCTCCATCTGCATCTGGGTTCTACTTTGACTCAGTGTTTATGTATGGGTATTTGCTCCTTTCCTCCCCCTCGTTTTCTCCTACTTCTCTCTCCATTTGCTGCCCCCACTACCCCTGTTAACTGGGGGACGTGTCCCTTCCCAGTTCTGTGAGGGAAATTATATTAATCAATTAGAATATGCCTGGTATCCTAATTCTTCTGGTGGTGTGAATTATAGGCTGGTGATCCTTTGCTCTAGGTCTAAAATCCATATATGAGTGAGTACATAATATGTTCCTCTTTTAGTGACTGGGTTACCTCATTCAGGATGGTTTCTTCAAGTGCCATCCACTGCCTTCGAATTTCAAGATAACATCATTTTTTTCTGCAGAGTAGTATTACATTGTGATAGATGTGCCACATCTTCATTATCCTCTCTTCAATAAGGGGCATCTAGGTTGCTTCCAGGTTCCTGGTATTACAAATACTGCTGCTATGAACATAGTTGAACAGATGTCTTTGTTGCATGGATGTGGATCATTTGGGTATATGCCTAAGAGGGGGGATTGCCGGGTCCTGTGGTAAACTAATTCCCATTTTCCTGAGGAACCGCCTATACTGATCTCCAAAATGGCTGTACAAGTTTGCACTCCCACCAGCAGTGGAGGAGTGTTCCCCTTTCTCCACATCCTCTCCAGCATGAGTTGTCATTGGTGTTTCTAATTTTAGCCATTCTGACAGGTGTAAGATGGTATCTCAAAGTTGTTTTGATTTGCATTTCCCTGATAGCTCAAGGATGTTGAGCACTTTCTTAAGTGCCTTTCAGCCTTTTGATTTCCTCTATTGAGAATTCTTTCTTCAGTTCTGTACCCCATTTTTAATAGGGTTATTTGGTGTTTTGTTGACTAGTTTTTTGGAGTTCTTTGTATATTTTGGAGATCAGCCCTTTGTCCGATATACGATTGGTGAAAATCTTTTCCCAGTCTTTCCCAGTCTGTGGGCTGTCATTTGGTCTTGTCCACTGTGTCCTTTGCCTTACAGAAACTCACAGCTGTGTGGACAAAACAGCTTCCACCAGCATGTGCCCAGCCAAGATTAGCCTGTCCTGTCAGATTTCCATACCTGCCTACTGTCCCATCCTACAAACTGGTCCCACAAGAATAGGGCTCAGCGCAGGCAGTGGGGGACAGAGCCGTCCAATTATGTTCAATAAAGCACGAACTTAAGAACCCACAGAGACTCTGGCAGAACAAAGGAGACCTGCACACATTCAAGCCAGAAAGGGTCCCATAACTAAATGGAGGAAGTAAGCACAGGCTCCCTTCTCCATCTAACATGATCGATAACCACTGACAAAGGACAAACTATCACTTTTCTCCATGTTCAGGAGTACTTGCTGAACATAAAACACACTCAAAGTATTTTTGGAATTTTTTATTTTTAAATCTTATTGGCCTTTTGCTTGTTTATGTTATTTGTGTTTCTGTTTGTGTTTATTGAATTTTTCCTTTGTATCTTTAAAAGAGAGAGAGAGAAAAATTGGGAGGGTAAGTGGAAAGGACCTGCAAATAATCCGGGGAGGGGAAATCTAATAAAAACATACTTCATGAAAAAATTTCAGTTAGAAAGAGAAAAAAAACTCGGTTCTGTGGCATCACCAGCATGGCTGCTGTGGTGTTTCCTGGGCTTACTTGAAGGAGGACCTCAGACAAGTACCCTGACTAGACATCTCAGACCAAGCTGTGCCTTCTACTTTCTGTCACATGACAAACACATGATGTCACAGTGGCTTGGGGTCCAGCTGCTCAGGCCAGGCTGCATGATTGTGAAAGGAGGTATACAGTCTTGTGGACAAATGAGGGATTAGTGAGCCTGAAATTGCCATCCCTGTCATAGTCTGAGGAGGACAAGGACACCAAGGTGCCTGGAATTAACTTAGGAGTCTCAAACTCAGAGATGCCATCTCTTGTGACTAAAACCTTGTAGCTGTCTTCCCTTGTTTGCTGTTGTCTTAGGTAGAGTTGAGCATCTCAGGAAGTGATCCCACAGAGCCATTGGCCTGGTAGAACTTGCCAGCAAAGAGGGAGCACAGGGCTCAGTTTATGAGGTGGACACAGGGTACATCTGTGGAGCCGGTGTCCTAGAGACAGAGTGGACTGTTAATGTCCTGTCCATCCCACATCCCTGCCTAGAGGTATCCTGCCTCGGAAACCTCACACCTCCTTCATTAGGTTATGAGACCTGGGGGATGAGGGTGAGGGAACCGTTGTTAATGCTAAACTCTTCCAGAAGATGGCACCAAAATCTGACATTTGTCCCCTAAGCCATTCTCCCAATTCCAAGGACCACATAAATGCAAGCATTTGGCTCACTGTTTAGCTGAGTTTGTTCTACATTTCTAATGGGTGGAATTATATTTTCCTTCCTGGAGATGTCTTTTTAAACCACTGAGAGTCTTGAGATGCCTGTAATGGTGCGCTGCATCACACGAAGTCCACAGTGCTTCCCCCAAGTTACAAATCTCCCAGCCAAACATTCACTTCCAGCTCTGAACAGTAGACCCACAGCTGGGGTCCACCAGCCCTGAGCCAGTCACTGGTCAGCTCTCCCTGCTCTATGTGCTGACAAGTTGGAGCTCTGGCCTCTACATAAATAAGTGTCATTCAGAGAGGCCTGCCCCCTCCCAACATCTTCCATCTCTTTCCATTCTGGAACTTGGGCACTTGAGTCACACACCCTGCATCCCGAGCCAGAAGGTATTCATGGTACCTCAACACCAGTGATGACCCATATGGTGTGTTGGTCTTCAACTATTCCTATGTTATCTTCCTACTCAATCCTCAGCCAGGTCTTGAACCTGGCCATCTGCTAAACACACAACTCAGATATGCTCTTATCAGTTCCACAGAACATTCCAGTTTGTACAGTCTTTAGATACATATTCCCATCCCATAATTTGTTTGTTTATTTTAATTCTCATCCACAATTGCATCTTCCCTTCAGTGCCACACCTGAGCCAGGTCATGGTCCACTCTTACAACATGCTACATGTCTGTGATTCCCCCCACCACCACCCCTTTCTCATAATATTTTAAAACTGTGTCATTCTGTAAACTAGGTAGACCTAGAACTCAGTTTATAGCCCAAGCTACCTCCAATCTGATCATAACCCTCCTGCAGCTCCTCCAGAGTTGGGCTTAGCGACCTGAGGCATCACACATGTCTGACTCCTTTCCCTGTGTCCATGTTCAGGTTAAAACTCCAGATTCAGTTGGATGGTAGTAATTGTTTGCCTTTCTGTGCCTCCTGGGCTACAGAAGGCAACTAGCAGGAAACAAACACCAGCGATGTTTGCCCATGAACTACTCACCTAAGCTTATGCTTACCAACTTAGTCAATGCACAGCTCAGCAATGCCAAATTTAGCTAAAAGCAAGAGATCAGATTTCCACATGTCAGAAAAATTATGAGGACAATTAAAATGAGAGAAACTTGAAGCCAAATTATCAAATGATTGTTTCAAGAATTAAGGACTAAACAGTTGTGCTGGGGCACACCTTTAATCCAAGCTCTCATGAAGCAGAAACAGGTGGGTCTCTTTGACTTCCAAGTGGACCTGGTCTACTGAGCTCCAGGACAGCTAGGGCTATGTAGAGAGACCCTGTATCAAAAAACAAAAAAATAAAAGGACAAGGCTTCTGCCTAAAGAGATACAATGCTTCCTGCCAGATTTGAGAGATGGATAGGCATTTTTCAAACCTTTCAAAGACTGTAGGGAGCCGTCCCTGCATTCTCCATTACAAGATGGCGCCTGCATCTGGCTGGCGTTGAGAATAAACAAATCAGTGCGCAGGTACAGGGTGATTTTCCCTCCATTGGTGTCTGCCTCTCCCATGGCGTCATATGGGCCGATGGGCTGCAGCCAATCAGGAGGTAACACGTCCTAGGCGAAGGTTGTAAACCTATATAAGGGTTGGGTTTTGGATGTTTGGCGTCTCCGCTCTGTAAGCTTATGCTCTCCCTCTCAAGATGCATTAAAGCTTTACTGCAGAAGGATCCTGAGTGTGCCGAGTCGTTCTTGCTGGCGAGACAGTAGCGCAGGACAAAAGACCCTATAGAATATGGCATTTAAAATGCTTAGGTTTTTCCTTGACCGTGAGACATAACTGCTCCTGGAAACACCACTTATGTCAGAAAGAAAGATGGACATCAAAGAAACTTGTTTCTTTGCTTTCAATATGACAAGACTAGCCATTTGGGCAAGACACTGCTCTTCTCTGGACTGTTTGACTTTGTGATTAGTCAGGATTCCCCACTACCACCCAAGTCTGCACCTGATAACCAGAACCCATCACTCACTCAAGGTAACCACAGTCCTAGACTCCATGAAACCCACTAGACACTATATAAGCATATACTTATATATAAGAGATTAAGAGCAATGTTCTGCTCTGCATATCAGGAAACATGGGCAGTAGCTGAAGAGTCTCCCACAGATTCCTTGACCTTGAATCAGACTTCTGTTGGCAACTGGACCTGACCTTCATCTGAGATACACTGCTCAAGTAATCAGTCTTAGAGAGATAAACTTAGGTCTGTAGCTAGGAATTCATACTTTGAGCCTTTCGTGATGACCCTTAACATAATAAAATATAACTCTTGTTATACTAACTACCTGTATTTAAAATCTGCACCAAGCTTGTTTCACATGTCAATCCCAGTTCTCTCACCCTCTCCTTCTCCCCTGACCCTGCCCAACACCCATCCCATTTCCTTTCTGGGCCCCACGGAGGGTGAGGCCTTCCATGAGGAGTCTTCCAGGTCTGTCATAACATTTGGAGCAGGGCTTAGGCCCTCCCCCATGTGTCTAGGTTGAGGGAGTATCCTTCTATGTGGAATGGCCTCCTGAAGTCCTTTCATATTCAGGGTATAAATACTAATCCACTACCAGAGGCCCCATAGATTGCCCAGTCCTCCAAAATAACAGCCCCCTAGGCACTGTCAGCATAGACATGAGCAGAGGATTAGGTCACAAAGTCACCACGACAACCTCCCTGACCATCACAATCCCAGGGTGTATATCCCAAGGTAGCAGAGGACTCTGTAGGTATTTGGGGAAAAACCTTTCCCCAGAGCAGTTGGTCCGAGCTCCTAGGCTCTGAGTATTCCAGGTAGAGTGCTACCATTGGTGGTAGGATCCAAGTGGTAGTCCTCAATTCCTGGGACTGTGTAGAGGTGGTGGAGAAAAGGTCCACAGGTACTGGCATTAGATTCAGCCTACCTGTGACCTTACACCACATTGCAAGGGTCAGACAACATGGGGATTCACATTCCCCGCGTGCCTTATTTGGCCCTCTTACTGTTCCTGCTCCTGTTGAATAGTCCCCTTTCAAAGGCTGGAAGCCTCCAGTACCATGGCCCTGGCTGGAAACTATTCCAGAGGCTGGGCAAGGGTTCCTCAATTTCCGACGAACAGCAGATCGAACAAATGAACTGGAACCAACGCCAACTAGAAGACAACTGTCAGGGTATTTTTGACCTCTACATCATCCTGGACAAGTGAGTTGCCCTCCTGCGCTGTCCCTAAAGATCGCTTGGGTATCAGTGGTAGATCTGACTCCACAGGATAGTAAAGATCATTGTAGCCACTCCCCCAGGATGTAGGCTTCTGTCACTGACTTCCTGAATTCAGGGAGGCCATCACAGGCCTTCTGGATGTGGTTCACCCTCTTGACTCTGATGTGGTCACCATGCCCCTCAGGCCCAAAGACTACTGGGAGGTACCTTTTTAGCCATGTGAATTACCCAAGGAGGGGCCTTTGAGATTGCTGCTGCCACTGTGGGCACTCTCTCAGCTGGTCAGAGATGTCTTTATTTTACTGCCCTCAGGATTCAGCCATGGACAGTCCCTATCCTGGGAAGAGACTGAGTTTCTGAGTGTGGCAGAGAAGTTGGAACAGTCTTTCTACCTCTCCTGACTGTCAAGGGAGTGAATGGAACCTGGATTTGAGACCCAGAGAGGCTCAGGGCTTCTCTGGTGGTGTCCTATCTAATTATCCAATTTCTTAGTTTACAGAAATTTGCAGTATGCCCTTAAGTTCTACAAAACAGGAGATCATATTTATACTTCAGTCTCCTGAGTTAAGCCTTTATAATCAGACAACCAGGTATAGCATTTCTTTAAGGCTTTTCTTTACTTTTTTTCTATTTTTTTTTCCATATAAAATAAAGAGACCGGTATAAACATAGGATACCCCAAGACCAAGTTCTTAACACAAAGGAGACTGGTTTAGCCCAGAGGGACAGACAGCAGAGAATAAGAGACAAAGACAGTAGATAGAGGACTGCAGGGTGAGGGAGAAGGGATTTTTTCTTTGTTGTGTGCATATGTGTTTATTATTTTGTCCTGGGGGAGGGGAGATGAGAGGGATAAAGGGTTGCCTGTGGATAGAGTTTCTGTCTTCCATACCCTGACAGGAGCACTGAGATTGCAGATCCTGTGTTACTGCAGCCTTATGGAAGGCCTGGGAATTCTCACTCCAGGGCTTCACACTTACACAGCACCCCATGTACCCACTCAGCCATATGCACAGCTGCTTGGAAATATTTTCTAACTCTTTTGTATGCTGTTATTGTTTTCTATGCCCCTAGTTCATAATTTTTCATTTATATGGTGCCCAATGGTTGTACAAGCTTTTGACACTTTTTTAAATGTTATCATTATCCTTGACTGAACATTCCAATGTCTCTACCTTTTTCTCCACACCTCGTGCTCTGTGCTCTCATAACCCATTCTGTTTGTGCGGCTTTCCCCTGAGCACTTAATTTAGCTTGTTAGTTTCCCTCATTTCCAGCATTTCTTTTGGGTATCCCTTCAGTATCTCTATCTCTACATTGATTTCCATTCTCATACCCTTTATTGACTCCTTATGTCTTGTGTTTAGAAGCTGATCCACACCCTGCTTCATTTCTCCATGCACTTATATGCATATATCTATTTGCTCTCCGGGCAGGGGCAAAGCAGGAGAAAATGGGCCTAGGGGTCTGAGTCTTCATGGTAACAGCACAAGGCTCTTGTAGTAATTGGAACTGACAACCCCAGGGAAGAAATGAGCAGGTCTACAGCTGCCTTCTTTGTCAGCCAGCTCCTGGCTCAGGACAGTGTGGTTTGCAGGGTGTTCAGGAAGTTGGGACACATAACTGCCTCCATGGCCAAAGCCCAGCTCCTGGGGGAATTTCCCCCCATTCTGCTGTGGATGCTGGTACATAAAGAGGAGTGTGTGGACTCTGGGGCTATTCATTACTTCCCTTATTGGTGTGATAGAACACTGGACAGATTTTATTTGTATTTCTCTAATGAGGAGAAGAAGGGATGGGCAGAATACAACAGTCTGACAATTGTCCATGGGAGAAAGTTTGTGTTGTACATGGGTTTCAGCAATTACTGACCACTGCGGGGTCACCTAAATGCACACACAGAGCATGAGACTTGAGTGTGTACATTGTAAAACAAACCAGTAAAAACAATGGAGGGCTTTATTTTAGATCATGAATGGCTGAATGGTCCAGTCTATCCTGGTGGAGAAAACAAGACAGCAACAGCTGGTATGACATGGTGGGCAACAAAGAGCTGGAAGACCTATCGTTCCCAAAACCCAAGCTATGCCTCAGATGTTTCATACACTAAAGAGTGATCTCACCTGAGCAGTATCTTTGACCCCTAATAACCTGAGAGTTCCATAAGGGAACCCACAGGTAAAAAGCCCAGTTCCCCCTCTAGGCCTTTCCTGGTGTTCCAAAGCATCTGATCAGAATAGTGCCAGTAGCCCTGGGCCCCCCCATGGACAAGACTGAGAATTGACAAGTCAGATGTCAGTCGAGGCAGGGTGGGAAGCCTCACATATCAGAACATTAGGTAGCTCTTCCAATCAAGACATCTTCCTTCACTGTGAGACTACATAGCCCTCACCTAGCATAAGTCGGCATTGTGATGAGACCCTGAAGTCCATTTGGGGGCTCCCACCATCTGAGTAGATGAGGCTGCTTGGATATCTTCTGTTCCTAATGGTCCTGAAGAAAATCACCTCTCATGACGATCCTCCATGGTGAGCAGCACTGACACACGGGCACATTGATTAAAAACAAACAAAGACGCGATGGAACACAGGAAAGGCCAAAACTACCCTTCCCTGCCCTATGATATGGCATACCTTGACATATGTCTCCTTTGTCTTCAGGTCAGGCAGTGTGGGCAGAAACTGGATCTATGTTTATGAATTTACAGAAGATTTGGTGAAGAAATTCCAGAAGTATGGCTTCTGGCTATCATTGCCTCTGTGCTTCAATGGAGTAACCCTCTAACAGACAAAGAGCATGTTTCTTACATTTCATGGGCATGAGATTCCCTCTTAGAGGAGCATAGACTCAGGCTGGTGTGCTAACAGGGGACAGAGTCCAATGGGGGTACTCCAGCACTGGCTGAGCCTCCTCAGGGGTTAGGCATAGTTCCACTCTCTGGGACCCCCCCAAAGTGGAAAGCACACCATGATAGGAGGGCACTTATACTTAGGAGAGGATGTTCAGAGCCAGAGGGGTAGACTGGAAAGCTTGTCATGGAGAGACAAAGGACAGGCAAGAATCCTCCGAGAAATATTTCCTGGTCCCAGAGACACTGTAGAGGTGACGTGAGTCCTGGAGGAGGACAGAGCTAGGAAGAGGATAGTGGACTGGGTCAGGCAGAAGCATAGATTCTAAGTCCAGGTAGAGGGGTATGTGATGGGGTGAGAGGAGGCTTGGTGTTGTCAAAGAGTGGGGCTAGGCTGGTCAAAGGGGAGAGAACTGGATTGGGCTCTTCAGGAAAAGAGATGAGGGCAGGACTGGGGATGGAAATCCCTGGTTTAGTCACCACTGGGTGTGATGAGCATGATACTCACATCTTTTGGCCGTCGTATCTGGGCCAAGCATAGTGCTATCAGAGCTCAGACCCTGTAATGCCTCACTGTTGCCCAATAGGAAGCCACATCATTGTCCACTGTAGATCACCTTGCTGTGACTGCTTGGCATTGCCACATTAGATTATCCTGGACCTCATGTCCCTTTCTTGTCCTAGAATGTCCTGCCTGCCTCAGTGTGCTTTATGTATTTCACACCACCTGACAGGTCATGTTGTTTCCAGCCTAGGGACCTACACAGATACCTCAGGGATGGCCCTCTGGGCCCGAGCTCCCAGTTTCAAGTTTCTCTGTGGGTAGCTTGAGCAGTCCACAGTGAGGCTTGGATCTAAATAGACCAGCTGCTGCCTTCAACAGCCTGGAAGATTGAGTCATGCCAGGGCTCAGTGACAGTGGACATGGGATTTCAGCAGTGGCTTAGCTGGTGACATGGCCCCCTTCAGCCCTACTCACTGACTAATAGACTGCTCCAAAGGAGGTTGACAGTGACATCAGGTCTCCCATCCACAATACAGATGCCACTACCCTGTGAAACCCTAGCTCAAATCCCTGCATGTTCTCCAGGGACTGAATGGGCAAGATTTCTGTCCCAGTCTCCAAGACCTGGTTGCTCAAAAATGTAGGTGAACTCAAAGAAAACAGATGTTTCCATATGGGGCCCAGTGACTTCCCTGTCCCCTCCTGTCTCAGTGTTCATGAAATCAAAGAAAGGCCCAGCTCAGAAGGGAGAGTCAGTGTCACTGGCCAGTGTCCCTATCTCATCAGGTGAAGTGCAGAGTGGTCAAAGCCATAGGATGGTTTACAGATGCTTTGCCCTGGCCATAGCTTTCATGCCACTTTTCTTTTTCATCCCTTTTAGAGAAGCAATGCATAAAGGACTTGCGATACTTCACGAAGAGGTGCCTGAAGAATTTATACACATGCAGGATGGATTTAAGGGTATAAGGGCAGCTATAGGCAACTCTGGGCACCGGCTCTGTATAGAGTACCATTGGGGTTACTTCCTCATGTTGAAAGACCCATGGAGGGCTCGAAGCTTCATGCCCCAACTCGGGAAAGGCGCCCCCCCCAAAATCACTCAGGAGAAGCAGTCTTGATGCAAAAGCATGAGGTCTTTTATATTCCAGTGCACTGGGGTACACAGCCATACTCCACGTGGGGTAGAGGACTGGGAACCCTGGATACAGGGTTCAGACAGCTTTTAAAGGGTTACAACAAAGCCCGCGCATCACAAACCAATCATCTCATACCATCCAGTGTGGACCAATCAGGGTTAGGGTTAGGGTTAGTGGCCCTATTGAAAAGGCAGGGCACCAGGGTTAAAACAAGACAGCTAAAGAATTCATTGCCATAAAGTAAAAGAAATGGCATAGATGAATAGGAATTTTTAAGGAAGTTCAAGATTTAGAACAAGGTAGAAATGTTATTAAAAGACAGGTGTTTCTGGTGATTGAGACAGTGGATCCTAAGATAACAGGGTTAGGGAGCACAGCCCATTAAATTTTAAGGATATAAAACAGCCTAAAGAGGCTGTCTCTGCTTATGGGCCCATGCTCCTTTTACTCAACTTCTTTGAGTCTTTCCCAGGGTTTAAATTGCACCCCTAGTGATTGTATGCAGCTCTGTAGAGCCGGGCTGAGTGGGGGTGACTATTTGCTCTTGAGAGCGAATTTCAAGAATTTTGCAAGGAAACGCTCAAAGGAATGCTGTTGCCGGATTTCCTGCTAGGGAATTTAGATATGCTCATGAGTGCAACAAGTGGAGGTCAATAAACTACCCTTGCAACTCAAATTCTTTTTGACCCAGAGGTCTATGCACAAATTACTGCTGCTGCTACTAGAGCTTGGGAAGCCTTGCCTAATAAGGCTGCAGGAGATCAACTATCTAAGGTATTGCAGGGACTGTCTGAGTCCTATTCAAAATTTTCAGACCACCTCCTACAGCTGGCAGGCCGCATTTTTGGTGATGTTGAAAATGCCATGCCCCAAGTTAAACAATTGGCATTCAAAAACGCAAATAAGTATTGTAAGAGGCTTTATGTCCCCATAAGGCCAAAAGTCTTAATGACTATATTCGCATATGTCGGGACATAGATGGTCATCACATTTATGGGCCAGGTTATAACTTCAGTTGTGAAAAGAGGGGAGAACAATGGAGGAGCCAGACCAAAGAGTTGCTTTGGATGTGGACAGCTAGGATATTTCACAAGGAACTGCCCCCGGGTTGTGGCAACGCAATTGAGCCCTAGGCCAGGTCTTTGCCCACGTTGCATGGGGTCATCATTGGAGCAAGGAATGTAGGTCAAAGACAGATGCCATTGGTAATCCTTTACCGGCTCAGGGAAACTGGAAGCTGGGCCAGCCTCGGGCCCCTCAAGCCCAGGTGTACGGGGCAATGGATACACCTGTAACCCGACCAATATAGATGATCCCTCAGAGAAACCCCTTTATGTCCAGGACCTTATCTGAGGTACCCCAGGAAGCACAGGATTGGACCTCTGTTTTGCCACCCGAGCAATATTAACACCACAAATGGGCACTCAAGCCTTGAGAACAGGAGTCTTTGGGCCTCTTCCACCAGGAGCAATAGGGCTATTGTTTGGACGCAGTAGTGCCTTGTTGAAAGGAATTAGAGATATTCCAGGAGTAATAGATTCAGACTTTCAAGGAGAAATAAAAATCATGGTTAGGGCAGAAATGGGGGTATTAATGATACCACAGGGTGCCCGGATAGCGCAATTGGTTCTTCTCCCTATGTTCAAAACCAACAACCCCTTTTTAAAAGACATCAGGGGGATCTGCTGGTTTTGGGTCCACAGGCTCCATGGGTACCTTTTGGGTATCAACTCTTGAACAGCGCCCCATGCTCACCCTTACCATACAAGGTAGACGATTTTCTGGACTTGGGGACACGGGAGCGGACTCCTCAGTAATAGCAAAAAAAACATTGGCCACAAGCATGGCCTCTTCAGCCAGCCTCCACTCATTTACAAGGAGTGGGAACTGCTGTGGCTCCAGAACGTAGTACTCAGTTTCTTAAATGGGCAGATGATGACGGACATACAGGAATTTTTCAGCCTTTTGTGTTAAGTCATATACCTGTTAATCTTTGGGGGAGAGATGTACTTCAGGCCATGGGAGCAGTCCTTACTACTGAGCCTGTTAAAAATATGCTGGCTGACCAAGGTTATGTACAAAGAAAAGGACTGGGTAAATTCATACAGGTGACCCTCAGTCTGTTGCATCCAAAAATTTAATTATCAAAAGAGCCTGAGATCGCTCTGGGCTGAGAAATTTTCCTTGGGGCTATTGCTATGCAGCCTGTTCCCATTCCTATTATCTGGGAAACTGATAACCCAGTATGGGTGGAGCAATGGCCTTTATCTATTGAGAAGTTACAGGCTGCACATCAACTTGTAAAGGGAACAATTGGAGGCAGGACATATTGTTCCTTCCACTTCCCCATGGAATACCCCAATCTTTGTTATAAAGAAAAAATCTGGAAAATGGAGACTCCAACAAGATCTCAGAGCTGTTAGTGATTGTATGCAAATTATGGGAGCAACAAAACCTGGCTTGCCTTCCCTTGTGGGTATTCCTCAAGGCTGTCATTTATTTAGCATTCCTTTGCATCCTCAGGATAGTGAGCGATTTGCATTTAGCATTCCTTCTGTGTTAACTTTAAAGAGCCCTATAAGAGATATCAATGGGTGGTGTTGCCTCAAGGAATGGCCACATAGGCCCCTATTTGTCAAATTTATGTATCATTGGCCATTGCCCCCCCGTTAGAGAGAAATTTCAATCCCTATATATTATACATTATATGGATGGTATTCTTTTAAGCTGCCTGGATTCTAAGGAAGTGAATGAGGCTTTTGGGGAATTGCAACATAATCTTCAACTAGCTGGGTTCAAGATTAGCCCCAGAAAAGGTGCAACAAGAATTTCCCTATCAATACCTGGGTCATCAATTGTTAATTTCTGGAATCCGTCCTCAAAAGATTACTTTAAGGCTGGATAATCTAATTACCCTTAATGATTTTCAACAATTATTGGGAGACATAAATTGGCGTTCGATCTAGTTTGGCCCTAACCACTGGGCAGCTTAGACCATTATTTGATATCTTACAAGGGAGATTCTGATCCCACTTCTCCAGCACCTTAACGCCTGATGCGTGAGAATGTATACACCTTGAAGCAAAAAAATGTCTCCAATCTGCACATTTAAATTATATTGACTATTCTCAGAATTTGATGTTATTAGTCTTTGCTTCAGCGTATTCCCCTACTGAGGTATTTTGGCAAACTGATCCTATATTATGGTGTACACAACATGCATCCCCAAGAAAGACAGTTAGATCTTATCCTCAGGCAATGCTTTCAATTATTCAAAAGGCACTAAAAATGAGTATTCAAGTTTTTGGCAAGATGCCCGATTTAATTGTTACTCCCTATACTCAACAACAGATATAATGGCTTCAACATTGATGAGAGTGGGCTACATCTCTTGTGTTCCACACCCTGCCGCTTGATAGTCATTTTCCTTCCAGTAAGGTAGCTGATTTTTTTAAAAATCACCCTGTGTGTTTCCCCAAGGGTTATTTCCCAAAATCCTCTGAAGGCGCCCGTAATGTATTTACAGATGGCTCTTCAAATGGTTGTGCAGTAGTTGTTTCTTTTCCCATTATCAAACGCTCTATAGTTAAAGTGAAGTCTGCACAATTTGCAGAACTAGCTGCAGTACAATTAGCCCTTCAACATTTTTTCTGATGAGCCATTTAACTTATACACGGATAGTAAATATGTGTATCATATATGGGTTCCCTTAGAAACTGCTGCTTATATAGCTCCAGTGTCTCGTGTACAAGAACATTTACAAGCCGTATCAAAGCCTACTCATGGAGGCGCTCTCATCCAACTTTTTTAGGACATCTCAGAGCACATTCGATTTGCCCCGGCCCTTTAAGTGAAGGAAATGCCATTGCTGGATTTTATTTTAAAACAGAGAGTTCCATCATGATGATGAGAGAGTCTGGGTATGAAGCAGCCTGCAAAGTTCATACAACCTTCCACCTTAATGCAGGGTCACTCAAATTCCATTTTAAAATTATTAGAGACCAAGCTATTGATATAGTTAAGAATTGTCCCCTATGTGCAGAGTTCTTACCTGTTCCACACCTTGGAGGTAACCCCCGTGGTGACACCTAATGATATCTGGCCAGATGGATATTACTCATGTTCCTTCCTTTGGTCGACTACAATTTGTTCAAGTATCTGTGGATCCCCATTCTCATCTCATATTTGCCTCTGCTCATACTGGAGAAAAGCTTAAGGATGTTAAGAGCCATTGTTTACAAGCCTTTGCTTATAAGGAATGCCCAGACAATAAAAACTGATAATGACCCTGCTTATGCTAGGTCAGGGTTTTAATTCTTTTTTACAAAAAATTTTTTTATCTAACATAAGACGGGTATCCCTTATAATCCTCAGGGTCAGACCATG